>NC_089588.1:22228173-22327976 GCF_019320115.1 Miscanthus floridulus | reverse complement strand
GGAACATACTCTACATATGTGTCAAGAACTATGGAAGAAACACCAGGAAACATCGTGGTGGTTTGAAACTTACTGGTTAAAGATGCCCCAGCAAGATTCTTCCCAAGCTCCACAATGGCAGGGCAGTCATCAAGGGTGATCGGATCAATGAAGTTACGCCCCAATTCCTATAAAAGAGTAAAACAACCAGACAAGAAAGATTAAGCGAAAAGTGGAGACAGCAAAGGAAATACGAAAAGTACCAGCATAAGAGAAAACAACTCACAGCAGGAGGCGGGTTGTTAGCACAATACTCAGGGACAGTATGTGGGACGACGCTTACTCCCTTCAACATCTTCTGAAGGCGCTCGAGCACCTCCTCACTAGTCAACTCAAGGGCAGGGACCATACGAGAAGGGTCCTCCGCTCTAGAGTATTCAAAACCGTAGTTCTCTCGCTCCTTCAGAGGTTGAACACGGCGGCAAAGAAAACTAGAAATGATACCAAAGCCGGTCAAGCCTTGCTATTTCAGAGCACATATCCTCTCAAGAAACGGCTTGATCGCTTAGAGCTCATCCACTGTTAGGGGATTCTTTTCCCATCGGTCATTAACCATAGGACCAGAACCAGAATGGACAGCAAGAGGAGGAATCATATTGGTGGCATAAAACCAGTCGGCACGCCAATCCCTCATAGAATCAACCAAGTCATAATAAAAAAATCTACTCTTACGACCCTGATGAAACTGAATCCCACAGCCACCAAGAACATGGGTGTCATCGCTGCGGGGTTGGGGCTTCAGATGGAAGAAGTAACGAAAGAGAGAAAGAGAAGGAGGAATTCCAAGAAAAGTTTCACAAAGATGAACAAAAACAGAAAGATGAAGGACAGCATTTGGAGTAAGATGGTTCAAGCTAATCCCAAAATAATTGAGAAAGCGATGAAGAAAAGCAGAGGTAGGAAGGCAGAGTCCAGCACGGATAAAGGAGACAAAAAGAACAATCTCACCAGAGCCTAGAGTTTGGACCCGATGCTGGCCTGGAGCTCTCCACTTAGCAATCTCCTTGTCCAGGATCAGGCAATCACTGACAAGCTCGCGCAACTGATCCTCAGTCATAGTCGGAGCCGGCCAAACCTTCTGAGCAGCCCTCATGGCCATGAATTCTTGATGTTCAATCATAGAAAGTGATGCCTCCTCGTCTACAAAGGTTGCCTGGGACTTGCTCGCTGATTTCTTCCTACCCATATACTAGCGAAAGCAATAAAGCACTAAGAAACGATGACGGTCAGGCGGCGGCGCTCAGATGACGGTGACAATGGCGACGGCGGAGTGAGGACTAGGGTTTCAAGGCAAAAGCAGGGTAGTAGAGAAAAAGAAGAAGGCCTTTAAATAGATTTTTACAGCAATAAAAATATGGCCCACTAGGCCCGTTTAAACACGGCATGAGAACGCAACGGTTCATTTCCCAACACAACTGATAAAGCTAAAATGACGGACGACACACTTCTACGCAAAGGTACAGTTCAACGGGTAGATTTCAGACTTATCCATCCAGCACCAAGGCAGAGTTAACATATTGCTACAAAAAGAACTCATCAACCATGAAGCAACAAAAGGTTACCTCACAAGGAACACAAGAACTCAGTTCTTATAGAAAGAACTCGGGAATCTCACAAACAACCAGGACATCAGCAGAAAAAAGAATGACAACCCAGAAGACAAGATTCTTTTCATTATAAATGGCTTCAAAAATTACAAGATTACACATCTTACAAGACCCAACGAACTCGGTACTACGACGAGCAAGATAGCAAAAAGGAACCCGAACACAACTAGGCTCTGGAACAACTACGTGTTCCAAATTGCTACTCGGTAGAACAAACCTTACTCGTCTACACTGTTTTCTTCAAAGGACGGACGTAGTACATCCGAGGCGGAAGTCAGCAGTATGGCGGGACAACATGGAATAGGGAAGCCCAGCAGGCATCTGTCTACCCAAGTCCAATGAGACACCAGATCAGGCATTGATCTGCACCGGACAGTCATAGGACAGGCAAGGGGGATCTACCTAGAATTGCTGGATGAAGGAACGTATCCCGCATCACAAGACTTCCTCCAACTACCGCCACGTACCTCCTGGTACAATGCCGCTGCGAGATTAGTCTACCTTTAATCTCTATCACAAGACTCCCTCCAGCTATGACAAGATATACAAGAACTACAAGATACGCCCGGGGGCTGCTCTACTTCGGAAACTATCATATACATGACTACAGAGATTTCAGACCACGCAACAAAATGCTCGATGAATCAAAACAGCACACCAGGAGGGTATTTATAGACCAAAGAAGCGGTGCACATGGACTGGGAGCACCAACGGAACAAACCTAACAAAGGACATAGTGAAAAGACAGAATTCAATGAAAGAGAACTCAGGCATGAAGGAACAGTACTCAAGGACAAGCATATTCGAAAGGATATACCAACACTATACCACCACCATACAACTACATCTGACAACAGCAGACTACCAGAGAATATGCCAGGACCCTGCATCCGAGTTCTTTCTGAATAAAAGAACCCGAATATATGCTCGGGGGCTGCAACAGGAGAAGTTTTCAGTTCTTTGAACAACTCAGATTCAAGACTCTCCAACTCTTTGTTCCAAATAGCAAGAGGCTCGGGGGCTACACTCAGTGAGTGCACTTTTTCAAAAAAAAGCGCACATCACTCAGAAGACTTCTTCAAGACAGCAGTTTTCAAACGACATAAGATTCAAGACCCTCCAACTTTTTGTTCCAAATAGCAAGAGGCTCGGGGGCTACACTCAGTGAGTGCATCTTTTTCTTCGAAAAAGCGCACGTCACCAAGAAGACTTCTTCAAGACAAACCAATTCAAGGACTCACGACAAAAAGAACCCAGACCAAGCTATATCCGAGTTCTTTTTGATAAAAAACCCGGGTATATGCTCAGGAGCCCTTCGATGAAGAATCAGAACAATTTCAAGGTAAGACCCTCCAGCTCCTTGTTCCAAATAGCAAGAGGCTCGGGGCTACACCTAGACGGATGTACTTTTCTTCAAAAAATCACATACCACTCGAAGATCCCAAGAAGCGCTACATGGTTTCACTCAAGAAAGTACTCAGACGATGCTTGTTCCTACTCGGCAAAACCTGAAGGAACAAGATGAGGCTTCTAGAGATCAACCATGAAGTGCTCGGGGGCTTGTCGATACAGGACCCACGGGATACCCCACAAGGAAGGGAGAAGATCTAGTCTAACTAGAACTTCTTTCCCTGTAAACTTAGTAGTAGTATTATTCTGTAATCCTACTAGGAACCTCATTGTAAACCGACTAGGACTCTGGCCTCCTGACTATATAAAGGAGGGTGGAGTTCCTAGAGAGATAACAGATAACACAACACAACACTTTACAATCAATCCAACGCAAAGGCTAATGCCGACTAGATGTAGGGCTATTACTCGATCACGGTCGAGGGCCCGAACCAGGATAAATCGACTATCTCTTGCGTTTACCATTGAGTTCTGCATACGCTGAAGCCCGAACAAACTGCCCCGGGTACCCTCGTGGTAGGCTATCGGTGGTGAAACATCGACACTAATGGACCCCCTAAGGTTTAGCGAAGTTGGTTTGGGGATTGGAGCAACTGCTTAGAGGTTTTGAACGCTTTAAAAACCATGCACAGCGCGTTCTCGGCCGACTTCCTAGTCTGTGCACGGTCACCGGGCCCGTAAACCCAACGTCGCGGCACCGGCACGTGCATGTGCGCGCGTGGCCACGCGCTGGCCAGCCGCTGCTACCGCAGGCTGCCCACTCGGGTTCACCAGCTAGCCATTAATGCGAGTCGTCGCGCCCCGCCCCCTGCGCCTAGCTGCCCGGCGCGCTATGCTGCTGCTACCGCCATCCTGTCATCGCGCTGCACGCTTGCTCACTATGTCATGACTCACTGCCACTGCACCGCCATGTGCTCCTGCACCGTGTCGTTGCTGCCTTGCTGCCGCGCACGTGAGATGCTGTCCTATGGCTGCTTGTGCTCGTCGCTTGTGCCTGGCGTGTGCAACCCGGTTGCGGCACCTGTGTCCTGCCAAAGAGCGCCAGCCGCGTCACTGCTCGTCACTGCTTCCATTGCTGCGTCCTCCCTTGCTTCCCGCCGTGGTCATGTCATGACCTCGGTGAGCCAGAGCGCGGGAACTTGCCTTAAATCTCACATGCTCGTGTCTCCGCCTTGGCGTCCGTGTGCCAACTATCCCCACCCCGCCTTGAATTATGTCACAATGTGCTCCAATTTGGAGTTTTCCCTCCGCCATGCCATTAAGGTCGGGTTCGGCCACGACCGAGGGCAACTGCTCACCGCACCATCCCACGCCCAGGCAACTGCACCACGAGCTTTGCCTCCACCTCCACTACACCGTGCGCGCCTCACTTGCACCTCTACCACCTCATCGGTGCTGTTAATGCGGCCACGCCACCGCCTCTTGTCGGCCGCACATGGCCAACCCTGCTCAGGGTATCTTCGACCGAACCATCACCGCAGTCGTGACTAGGGTAAGCTAGTGATGCTCTCGTGCTAGGCAGTAGCTGTGCAGTGGTCTAGGGTGGCCGGTACGGTCGTGCCACCATCGCATGCGGTCGCTCACTGTGGTCGTCACTCCTGCAAGCTCCGCCGCAACTGTAGCTTTGGCTAGGGTAAGCGCTAGGGCTGTAGGTATAGGTCGGCCCACTAGCTGGGCTAGGGTGGGTCCTAGTTGGTCGGCGTGGCCGTCTAGTGCCGCGTTCGCCATGTCGGCACTCGTAGGGGTGGCCAGGGACCTGGCCATGGTAAAGGTGATAGATTGAAGAGTCCTATTCGCATAGGCTCTCTCTCGGGAAATAGTGTCATGGACGCTGGGTTGATTCGGTCATAGCGTGGGGGCGTTTTTGCGAAGTTGGCAGCGTGCGCGTGAGTTGCCCAGTCGTGGGCCGCATATGCGCGGGCTACGCGGTGGTGGGCCACGGAGTGGAATTCATTTTTCCTTTTCTTAAGGAATTAGAAATAGCTTTATATTTTAATTTCTGAGCTTAACTTTAAAAATTAATATCAATTCGCATAGATGTCCAAAAATTATGAAATAAATTTTGTTTAGTTCCTAAAAATGTTGTCTATCTGATGGCATAGTTAGTTTATGCATGTCTGAGTTGATACTAAGGCCTATTAAATCAATTGCGAGTGTTTAGTATTATTTAGATTAATATTTGTAGGAATTTTTGTGGCAAATGGGTAATAGTTTTGTCCATGAAATTTTTAGAGTAGGGTCATTGTATTATTATGTGCTCACTGTAATTTTTGTAGCCTTAGAATAGGTTGATAAATAGGGTAGCTAAGTACTCCTTGTTTTAGTATGTATGAAATCATAAATAAAGTAACAAATGCATTTTTCGTTGCTAAGATAATACTCGAATGCTTCATACCTGTTTAGTGGAAAGGATGGGTAGCTTAGCATCTTAGCCATTAGAGTTAGCTTAGTAGCTTGGTAGATGTATTGCTATTTTAAGAGATAATGTTGCTAAAATGTTAAGTGTTGCATCATCATTGCATGCATGTAGAGATCGCGTTGGTCGAGTTCGTGACCGCTGGAGAGTAGTAATACGAGGAGGTGATTGAAGAGTACGAGGAGGAGATCCTCATGCTGGAGGAGGTCCCAGAGCCGCCACTGACTGGCTGAGTTGACACCGCGCCTACTCAAGGCAAGCCCCAGTGCATAACCCTTATTTTGAATAATCACTGGATATATATATATGTGTGTGTGTGATGTGCATTTATGTTATAGACATTTTATGGGAACTACATGCATAGATAACCTACCTATGAGTCCTACTAGCATAGGTTGAGTAGCTGCTATGCTTAGGCTATCGGTAGTGTGAGTAACCTGTCGTTACTCACAATAGGTGATTATTATTATCACTCTCATGATAAAATGGTGAAAGGAAATGGAGATCGAGCAGGGATATGCAACGGGTATTGGTGGGTGTAAGAGGTTATGTCCCGCGACCAATGGGGCATAGCTTGGTTACACTGTTTTCCCTGTCCGTGTCGGTTAAGGACCAACCATTACATTGGATTCTAGTCAGGTCACAGACTTATTATCCTGAGCACATATTTGTTTATGGGAGCAGGAAAGACTCGTCTCTCTAGACGTGGGTTCTGGGTCTTTTCAGACCGACTGATTGGAGGTGGGGATGGTGGAGGTCTAAGCACCACACTAAGTCCAGGATGCAGGCATGGGGGTTTGGAGTCCAAGTTTGGACGAGGACCTAGACCCCTTAATAGGAGAGTGATGGGTTGGTCCTGCTTGTGCCTAGGGTACAAGCGAGGCGTGTATTTTGGAGTACCCAGCTAGGCACATTGATTCGTGAATCGTCGGGTAATCTGATACGACTTGTCTACAATCTAGCATTATAGTAAGAACCAAAAGATAAAAGATGGTGAAATGGATCTGTTTGCTCAACTCTTGCTTGAAAGTAGAACAGGTGCTTACCTAGAATGGTTAGATAATGAACTAATCATGACTGCTAATATGAAACATACATAAGGATTCACTACTAGTATTGCTTTCCGCAAAAAAAAACCTAGCAACTCATAAAGCTTATCATATCTTTTGGAGTCGGGAAATTATTCCTACTAGTCGGGTAAGTCTTGTGAGTACATTGTTGTCGATGTTTGACCACCGATAGCCTGCCACGAGGGTATTTGGGGCAGTATGTTTGGGTTTCAGCGTATGCAGAACTCGATGGTTAACGCAATAGACAGTCGATTTATCCTGGTTCAGGCCCTCGATCGCAGATCGAGTAATAGCCCTACGTCCAGTCGGTGTTAGCTTTTGTGTTGGATTGATTATGAAGCGTTGTGTTGTACAATTGTTCTGTTGAACTCTCTATCTAAGGAGCCCTGCCCTCCTTTATATAGTCAGGAGGTCAGAGTCCTAGTCGGTTTACAATGAGAATTCTTAGTAGGATTATGGAGTAACACTGCTACTAAGATTACAGGGGAAGAATCCTAGTTAGACTAGGTCTTCTTCCTTCCTTGCGGGGTATCCCGTGGGTCCCGCACTGACAAGCCCCCGAGCACTTCATGGTTGAGTTCTGGAAGCCTCGTCTTGTTCCTTCAAGTCTTGTTGAGCAGGAACAAGCGTCGTCCGAGTGCTTTCTTGATTGAAACCGTGTAGCGCTTCGTGAGGTCTTTGCGTGGTGTGTACCTTTTTGAAAAAAGTACTCCCATATGGATGTAGCCCCCAAGCCTCTTGCTGTTTGGTACAAGGAGCTTGAGGGTCTTTTCTTGTAACCTTCCTGATTCTTCGTCGAAAGGCTCCCTGACTTCTTTGTTGAAAAAGGGCTCTGATTTAGCTGTGTTCGGGTTCTTTTTATCTTGTGGCCCTGAAGCCGTCTGTCTTGAAGAAGCATTCTGAGTGGTGTGCGCTTTTTTGGAGAAAAAAGTGCACTCACTGAGTGTAGCCCCGAGCCTCTTGCTATTTGGAACAAAAAGTTGGAGGGTCTTGAATCTGAGTTGTTTGATAGAACTGAATACCTCTCCTTTTGTAGCCCCCGAGCATATATCCGGGTTGTTTTGTTCAGGAAGAACTCGGAAGCAGGGTTTTGGCATATTCTCTGGTAGTCTGCTGTTGTCAGATGTAGTTGTATGGTGGTGGTTGAGTGTGAATGCCTTTTGTTCATGGGTTGTACTGTGTCGGTATATTCTTCCGAATATGCCTGTCTTCGAGTATTGTTCCCTCTCGCTTGAGTCTTCCATTATTGAGTCCTGTCTTTTCACTGTGTCCTTTATTAGGCTTATTTTGTTGGTACTCCTAGTCCATGTGCACCACTCCTTTGATCTATAAATACCCTCCCGGAGTGCTTGCTTTCATCTATTGAACATTCTGTTGAAACCTTTGTGATCATTAACATGGTAGTTTGTGAAGTAGAGCATCCCCCGGGCATGTTTCGTAGTTCCTGTGTGTCTTGTCGTAGCTAGAGGAAGTCTTGTGATAGGGATTAGAGGTAGGCTAATCCTACGGCAGCAATGTACCAGGATGTACGTGGCGGTAGTTGGAGGAAGTCTTGTGATGTGGACTTCGTTCCTTCATCTGGCAGTTCTGGGTTGATCCTCGTCGCCTGTCTTGAGACTGTCTGGTGTAGATCAACACCATATCCAGCATCACATTGGTCTTGGGTAGACAGATGTCTGCCGGCCTTCTCTGCTCCATGTTGTCCTGCCGTGCTGCTGATTTCTGCCTTGGATGCACTGTGTTCGTCCTTTAAAGAAAACAGTGTAGACGATGGCGGTTTGTCCTTCCGAGTAGCAATTTGGGACATGTAGTCATTCCAGAGCCTAGCCGTGTCCGTGTTCTTCTTTGCTACTTTGCTTTTCGTGGTACCGAGTATGTTGGGCCTTGTAAGATTTGTAATCTTCTATTTTTGAAGTCGCTTGTAATGGAAAGAATCTTGTCTTCTGAGTTGTTATTTACTTTTCTGCTGTAGTTCTGGTTGTTCATGATATTCCCGAGTTCTTTCCGTAAGAACCGAGTTCTTATGTTCCTTGTGAAGTTGCCCTTCTTTTCTTCTTTGTTGACGGGTTGTTCTTGTAGTTATCTGATAACTCCGCAGTAGTGCTGGATGGATAAGTCTGAAATCTGGCCGTTGAATTGTACCGTTGTGTGGATTTGTGCCCTCCGTCATTTTAGCTGTGTCAGTAAATGGACCGTTGCGTTCTCACACGGTGATTTAACGAGCCTGGTGGGCCGTTTTTAACGCTGTAAAATCTATTTAAGGACCCTTCATCTTCTTTTTATTTACTGCCTTTCTCTTGCCTTCAAACCCTAGCTCTCAGTCATCCGCTGTCGCCATTGCCGTCGCCGTCTTTAGCGCCGCTGTCTAGGCTTTCTTTTCCCCTAATTGCTTTTTGCCTCCGTTAGTACATGGGTAAGAAGAAAACCACAAGTAAGTCCCAGTCTTCTTTCGTGGACGAGGAGTCATCACTCTCCATGATCGAGAATCAGGAGTTTGTTGCCATGAGGGCCGCCGAGAAGTCTTGGCCGACTTCGACAACCACCGAAGAGCAGCTCTGCGAGCTTGTCAGCGACGGCTTGATCCAGAGCAAGGCTTTTGCTGAATGGAGAGTTCCAGGCGAGCATCGGGTCCCTACTCCAGGTCCTGGTGAGATCGTTGTTTTTGTCTCTTTCATTCGTGCTTGACTTTGCCTTCCTGCCTCTGCCTTTCTTCATCAATTTCTCAGCTATTTTGGGATTTGCTTGAACCATCTTGCTCCTAATGCAGTTCTTCACCTTTCTGTCTTTGTTCATCTTTGCGAAGCTTTCCTTGGAATTCCCCCTTCTCTTTCTCTGTTTCGTTACTTCTTTCACCTGAAACCCCAACCCCGCCGTGAAGAAACTAGTGTTCTTGGTGGTTGTGGGATTCAATTTCGCCAGGGTCTTAAGAGCAAGTTCTTGGACTATGACCTGGTCGATTCTGTAAGAGATTGGCGTGCCGACTGGTTTTATGCCACCAATCTGATCCCTTCCCTTAATGTCCACTCTGGATCTGGTCTCGTGCTCAATGATCGATGGGATAAGAACCCTGTGTCGCCTGCTGAGGTTCAGGCAATCCAGCCATTCCTTGATAGGATTAGTATGCTGAAACAGCAGGGTTTAACCGGTTTCGGCATTGTCTCGAGTTTTCTTCATCGCCGAGTTCAGCCTTTGAATGAGCGAGAGCACCTTGGCTTCGAGTACTCTAGGGCTGAGGATCCTTCACGCATGGTCCCAGCTCTTGAGCTGACCGATGAGGAGGTACTCGAGCGTCTCCAGAAGATGCTGAAAGGAGCAAGCATTGTCCCGCTTACTGTCTCCGAGTTCTCTGCCAACAACCCGCCTCCAGCTGTAAGTTGTTTTCTCTTTTTTCGGGTACTTTATGTATTCTTGCTGTATCCATTTTTGTTTAACTTTTCCCTGTCTTGTTGTTTTATTCTTTTTCATAGGAATTTGGGCGCAACTTTGTTGACCCGATCCCTCTTGATGTTCTCCCTGCCGTGGCAAAAACTGGGGAGAAACTTGCTGGAGCTTCTGCAACCAGTAAGTTCCCAATCTCCACAGCGCTTCCTGGGGTTTCTTCCGGATTTGTTGATGTATATGAAGAATATGTTCCTCGTCTAGTCCCCCGCGGTCCTCGTAGTGTCTCGAAGAGGGGGCGAACGGATGGGTCTTCATCTGGCCTGCCTGCTTCCAAGAAGTCTCGCAAGCCAAGTACTCCTCCAGGTACTCCAGTTGTAGCTAGCATGCTCTTAGGTGTGCATATTTTATACTCTCTGTCCCTTTGTTTTCTTATTTTTATCTTGAACCGAGTACTTTTATTCTTTTTTCAGCGGGTGCTCTGGTGGCCTTGGTTGAGACCGAGGGGGAAGAGGATGATGAAGTACCCCTCATCAGGCGGCGGTGAGTTGTTTTCATATTCCCCTTCCATTGAATTTCTCCTCTTTGTCTTGACTTTTAGTCTTGATCTTTGAAGTAACCGGACGTCGGGTATGGGTTCTTCTAAGGCTCCCACGCCGGCTTCTTCTGAAGCTCCGGTGTTGAGTTCTTTGGTAGCTTTGGTACCGAGTTCTTCCATAGCTCTGGTGCCGAGTTCTTCCGTGGCTCCAGCCCCGGCTTCTTTCGAGGCTCTGGTATCGGCTATACCGCTCCTGTCGCCAAGTGGTGGGGACATTTTTGCCACCGTGGTCCCCCCTGCGAGGTCTTCTTTTGGTTTTGCGAGGAAGAAGGTGGCTGGGTGAGTAGATTATGGCTTCATCTTTTTGTTTCTGTTCTCTTTTTTCTAGTTCTCATCGGTGATTTCTTTTATCAATTTTTAGTCCTTCGTCTTCTCTCGTTTCTTTGTCGACTTCTTCTCAGCCCTCCGTCGTGCCACCAAGTACCGAGCCTCAGGACTCGTAGCGTACTGTTGGTGAAGTGGCTACGGGGGCTACGAAGCTTTCTAGCGACGGTACCGCTGCAGACTTGGCCGCCCCAGAGGTGACCGTGGCCATTGCGTCGGGTCCTTCTGAGGGATTGGCCTCGGCTTCCCGGGAGGTTGCTCTGGTCATTCCTTCTTCGCCTCGGCCGACCTCTCCTTGTCCTTCTCTTGCCTCTGGTGATCCGCCTTTTGCTGATGATGTGGTGTAGCAGTTCGATGCCACTCATCGGCAATCAGAATTAACTACTGTCTAGGGAAACATGTCGTCCCTTGCGACTTCTTTTGGAGAAAAGCTCCAGGTAAGCTTTTTCATCGTTCCTTCTTTGGATGTTCGCTTTTCTTTGGTCCTTATTCTTTGTTTTTCTTTGTATCTTTTTGCTCAGTCCTTCTCTCATGATCATACCGGCTTCTTTTTCTCGTCTGAAAACGAGAAAAAGTTGTCTTCAGAAGTGAGCACCCTAAAAGCTGATCTTGATCTCCTCCGGGCCGAGATGGAGGCTGAGCGTCAAACGCACCAGGATGAAGAAAAATCTCTTCGTGCCCGGGCTATTGAGATCGAGAAGCAGAGGGATGCCGCTCTTCAGGAGGCTCGAAAGAACTCGGGGGCCGTGAAGGACTTGGAGGCCGTGAAGGAGTGCAATGGTATTGAGGGTTCTTTTTGTTTCTTTTTGTATTCAAACTTTCCTTTCTGCTGACTTGTTGTCTGCTGCTTCGTCCAGCTCTCCGGGTTGAAAAGCAGAAGCTCTCGGAGGGCGTTGAAGAAATGAAGACTCTTGTTCGTACAAGTCATAACAAGGCTGAGAAGGTAATTACTCATGCTGAAGAGGAACTTGCGCTTGCTAAGTTGATTAGGCATGGAGCTGATAGAGATCTTGTGCAGGCCCAGAAAACCATTGAAGACTTGTCTAGCAGGTTGGCGACGGCTACTGAAAACTGGAAAGCTTTGTGGAAATTCTTTCGTTCAGTAGCCGACGTTCTTCGAACTCTAGCGGATGACGGGCAATCTTGGGCTCAGTTGATTCCTCGAATTCTGACTTGTTTCCAAGAGTTTGTGAAGAGGTGCGCTCAACTATGTACCAAGAATGTTCTGGCCCAAGTCTGGGTTCTTGCTCTAGCGGCTCCTTTGTCCAAGATAGCAGAGGAAGCTGATAGTTAAGAATACATCGATGTTGTTGAGAGGATGGAGCCTGAAGTTGAAGACTTAGCTAGTAGGATAGTAGATAATCTTAATATCGTTCTCCCTTCTCCTGATGATGAGGCTTGATGTATTTGACTTTTATGCCCGTGCCTTGTAATATGACATTATACTTCTTTTTTGAATGAAGGTCTTTTTTGTTGATGTCTTCTTTGCCTGAATGCCCTGCCTCGAGTACTTTTCTGTTCAAGTAAACGACTCGTTATATATAGATCTTTGTGTTGATGACCTTTCTTGATCTGTCGAGTGCTTGTCTGGCCTTCTCTTGTGCCCTGTAAACAACTCGTTATATGTAGATCTTTGTGTTGACGACCTTTCTTGATCCGTCGAGTTGTAAACAACTCGTTATATGTAGATCTTTGCGTTCTTGGGTATCTCCAGTGTAGCCCCCGAGCCTCTTGCTATTTGGTACAAGTAGCTGGAGGGTCTTGCTTTTGATATTGCTCTGGTCTATGCCTAGGCTTAGTTTCAGTCGTTTTGATTTTATTTCGGGTTCTAGCTTGTTAGCTACCCTCATCAGCGGGCTCAAGCGTCTTTTCAGCTATTTTGCTCTCGGTTAGGATGCTCAGGCGTATTTTCAGCCATTTTGCAATTTATTTTGGGTGTTAGCTTGTTAACTACCCTCATAGGCGGGCTCAAGTGTCTTTTCAACTATTTTGCTCTCGGCCGGGGTGCTCAGGCATCTTTTTAGCCATTTTGCATTTTATTTTGGGTGTTAGCTTGTTAGCTACCCTCATCGGCGGGCTCAAGTGTCTTTTCAACTATTTTGCTCTTGGTCGGGATGCTCAGGCGTCTTTTCAGCCATTTTGCATTTTATTTCGGGTGTTAGCTTGTTAGCTACCCTCATCGGCGGGCTCAAGTGTCTTTTCAATTATTTTGCTCTCGGCCGGGATGCTCAGGCGTCTTTTCAGCCATTTTGCATTTTATTTTAGGTGTTAGCTTGTTAGCTACCCTCATCGGCGGGCTCAAGTGTCTTTTCAACTATTTTGCTCTCGGCCGGGATGCTCAGGCGTATTTTCAGCCATTTTGCATTTAAGAAATAACTCGGATAGAGCCATGAGACATATGTTTGTCGAGAGATAATCATCTTTATTGATCATGAATATTGATGTGTTACAATGATACATTGCGGTATCTTTGTTGATCATGAACGTTGATCTCTTGTGTCTTGTATACATATTTTCCCTTGAGTTGTTTTTATGCGTAGAATCTTTGTAGCTGACTGATGTGCCATGTATTGTTGACTTCTTTTCCATCTTCAGTTATAAGCTTGTATGTGCCTGGTCCGATGACTTTTGCGACGATAAAAGGACCTTCCCATGGACTGAGTAGTTTGTGAAGTCCGTCGGTTTTTTGTATTCTTCTTAGTGCTAAGTCTCCGACTTGTAATGATCGAGACTGTGTATTCTTGTTATAGTGGTGCCTTAGTCCATGGAGGTATTTCGCTGATTGCAGGGTAGCGTTTACTCTGACTTCTTCTGTGCTATCGAGTTCTAATCTTTGGGTGTGTTCTGCTTCTCCTTCATCGTATTGTTCTATCCTTGGTGACGTCTAGATCAGGTTTGCGGGTAGTATGGCTTCTGATCTGTATACCAGGAAGAAAGGTGAGTATCCGGTGGCTCTGCTTATTTGAGTCTGTAGCCCCCATACAACTTTGGGTAATTCTTCGATCCATTTTGACCCATAGTCTACTAGTTCTTCATACAATCTTGGTTTTAATCCGGCTAGTATGAGTCCATTAGCCCCTTCTACCTGTCCGTTGGCTTCTGGATGTGCGACTGATGCGTAATCTATACTGAAGCCACAATCATGTGCCCAACTTTTGAATTCTGTAGCTGCGAAGGGAGAACCCAAATCTGTGATGATTCGATTGGGCATGCCGAAGCGGTGCATAATATCTTAGATGAACTCGACCACTTTGGCTGCGCTGTATTTTGTGAGTGGTTTGTATTCGATCCACTTGGTGAACTTGTCGATTGCTACAAAGATGTACTCGAAACCGCCCTTTGCTTTCTTGAGAGGTCCCACTTGATCCAGCCCCCAGCAGGAGAAAGGCCAAGCGAGTGGAATGCAGATGAGGTTGTGGGCTGGCACATGAGCTTGTCTTGCGAACATCTGACAACTTTTGCATCTTCTGACGAGTTCTTCTGCGTCTTTCAAAGCGGTTGGCCAGTAGAAACCAGTGCGGAATGCTTTGCCGACTAGTGTTCTTGAAGCGGCGTGATTTCCACAGCAGCCTGAGTGTATTTCGTCTAGGATTTGTTTGCCTTCTTCAAATGAGACGCATTTTAGGAGTACTCCTGATAATGCGGCTCTTCTGTATAGCTTGTCTCCTACTAGGACGTAATTCTTGCTTCTACGGACGACTTGTGTGGCTTGCTGTTTTTCCGTCGGCAACTTATTCTCTTTGATGTAATCAATAAAAACCTATGTCCATGAAGTATTGATCACCAGAATCTGGTTGCCTTTGGCTGTGAGTTCTGTGGTTGTCTCATCGGGTTGTTTGATAGAAGGAGCTGATAACTCCTCTATGAATACGCCGGGTGGGAGCTTTGCCCTGTCGGATCCAAGCTTGGCAAGAACATCTGCTGCAATGTTGGAATCCCGCAGGACATGTAGAATTTCTAGTCCTTGGAAGTGTTTTTTGAGTTTTCGGATTTTAGCATAGTAAGCACCCATGTTTTCTTTGGTGCAATCCCAATCTTTGTTGACTTGGTTGATGACTACTGCTGAATCGCCGTATACGAGTAGTCGCTTGATTCCGAGGGTAATAGCCACTCTTAGCCCGTGTATGAGAGCTTCATATTCTACTTCATTGTTGGTGGCTTGCCATAATATCTGAAGGACATACTTTAGTTGTCTTCCGTCTGGAGAAATTAGGAGGACGCCTGCACCAGCTCCGCCTAGCTTAAGCGATCCATCAAAGTACATCTTCCAATGATCAAGGATGGCGCTTGATACGGGTTGTTGAATTTATGTCCATTCGGCAACAAAATCAGCAAGGGCTTGAGATTTAATTGCTTTCCACGGGGTGAAATTGATGTTGAGAGCACCGAGTTCAACCGCCCACTTGGATATGCGTCCTGTTGCGTCTTTGTTGTGTAAGATGTCTCCTAGTGGGAAATCTGTCACCACGGTAATCTTGTGGCTTTCAAAATAGTGACGAAGCTTGCGTGAAGTGATCAGTAGGGCGTAGAGTAGTTTTTGCACATGCGGATACCGGATTTTTGATTCTGATAGTACTTCGCTGATGTAGTATACTGGGTATTGTACTTTATACACACGCCCTTCTTCTTCCCTTTCCACTACTATTGTCGTGCTGACTACAGTAGTAGTTGATGCAATGTATAGCATCATGTCTTCGTCTTTCTTTGGAGGTGTGAGGACTGGTGAGGAGGTGAGGTATGCCTTAAGTTTCTTAAAAGCTTCATTGGCTTCTTCCGTCCACTCGAACTTGTTTGTCTTCTTTAGTAGTTTAAAGAAAGGCAACCCTTTTTCGCCGAGTCTTGATATGAAACGGTTGAGTGCCGCCATGCAGCCTGTTAGTTTTTGTACGTCTTTGATGTTTCGAGGAGGGCTCATCTCTGTTATTGCTCGAATTTGCTTGGTGCTTGCTTCGATTCCACGATGACTGACCAAGAATCCGAGTAGTTGTCCTGAGGGAACTCCGAATACGCACTTGTTTGGGTTCAATTTCCACCTCCACCTCTTTAGATTCTCGAAGGTTTGTTTTAAGTCTTCAATCAGTGTATCCAGGTTCTTTGTTTTTACAACCACGTCATCCACGTATGCTTCTACATTTTCACCGATCTAATCACCAAGGCATGTTTGGATGGCTCTTTGGTAAGTGGCTCCAGCATTCTTAAGTCCAAATGACATGGTCATGTAGCAGTAGGCGCCGAACGGAGTGATGAAAGATGTCTTGCTTTGGTCCTATTCTTTTAATGCGATCTGGTGATACCCGGAATAGCAATCAAGAAAAGATAATAGGGCAGATCCTGCTGTTGAATCAACTATCTGATCAATGCGTGGTAGCCCGAACAGATCTTTTGGGCAGTGTTTGTTGAGATCTATGTAGTCAACACATATGTGCCACTCGTCTGTGTTCTTTTTCTGTACCAGAACTGGATTTGCTAGCCAATCCGGATGGAGAATTTCTCTGATGAATCCAGCTGCCATTAGTTTTGTAATTTCCTTTTTAATTGCTGCCTTCTTCTCGGGAGAGAATCATCGTAGTCGTTGCTTCACAGGCTTGGGGCCTTCATTGATATCAGTTCCGTGCTCAGCCAACTCTCTTGGGACCCCTGGCATGTCGGCCGGCTTCCAAGCGAAGATGTCCTTGTTGTCCCGAAGAAAGTTGGTGAGCGCGAGTTCCTATTTTGCCGATAGGTGGGCACTGATGGTTGCTGTTTTTGTGGGATCACCGGTGCCTAGGTCGATTTGCTTCACGTTGGCTTCTTTTGGTGGTGCTAGGATGCTTGGTCTCTTAGCCGGTATCTCTAGTTCTTCTTGGCTTGTTTCTGCGGCGATAGTGGCTATTTCTTTTCTTCCATCGTTTGCCTGTGCCTTTGCTGCAATTTGGATCGCATGTACGTCGCAGTCAAATGCACGCTTTAAATCGCTCCGAAGAGAAAGAACTCCGTTAGGCCCTGGCATCTTAAGCAACAGGTATGGATAATGTGGTATTGCCATGAATTTTGCTAGTGCCGGGCGCCCAAGAATTGCATGATATGAGGAATCAAAATCTGCGACTTCAAATTTGATGAACTCTGTGCGGTAGTTCGAGGGAGTCCCAAAGGTAACCGGTAGAGTGATTTGTCCAAGTGGCATTGCTGCCTTGCCGGGTACTATGCCATAAAAAGGTGTGCTTGTTGGTGTGATCATCCCGGCGAGTTGTAGTCCCATCTTCCTTAGAGTTTCTGAAAAGATGATGTTGAGTCCGGCTCCTCTATCGATTAGTACTTTCGTAACCGTCATGCCGGCAATGGTTGGATCTAGAACCAATGGGTAATGGCCTGCGTTTCCTACGCTGGTCCACTGGTCTTCTCTTGATAATTGGATTGGGTACTCTGACCAGTTGAGATATCTTGGTGTAGCGGGTTCTGCGGCCATTATTGTTCGTAGCGCTAGCTTTTCTTGATGTTTGCTTCTGGAGTCTGGAATCTCGGCAAAGATTACTGCTACTGTCCCTCTGGATTTTTGGAATCCCTTGTCATCATGGTTGTCTCCTTCTTTTTTCTGATTGTCTTCTTTATTGCTTCCCTTGCTATCTTTTCTAGTGTACCTTTCATTGAAGGTGTAGCAATTTCCGATGGTGTGCCTCCCGTTGGGGTGCAAAGGGCAACGCATGTTCTCAATGTCGTCATATCTTATGGGCTTGGTAAATTTCTTTGATTTGTCAGTCATCGCTACCGTGTTGTCTGGACCTCGCTTTCTCTCCTGATGTCTGTTGTTTCGAGGATTTTGCCTGTCCGGGTTGTCTCTGTTGTTCCTTTCTGGGAATCTTTCTCTTGTTTTTTCTTCTGCAGTAATCATCCTTTCTACTGTTCTTCTGAATTCTTTGTTATTTCTTGGGTTTTCTTTGCAGAAGTCTTGGAATTGCCACCTAGCCACGATTCCGTGAGAGAAAGCTTCGATTACTTCTCGTTGTGTGATGTCATGTACTTGAGCTCGTAGTTCGCCAAATCGTCGATAGTAATTTCTGAGACTTTCACCTCCTTTCTGTTTGAGTCCTTTTAATTCTGCGTGGGTAATTGGATGTGTAATAATTTTCACAAAATTTTCACAGAAAGCTCTTTGTAAGTCTTCCCAATTTCTGATTGATCCGGGATTTAATTTGTCAAACCATTGAAGAGGCATGGTTTCTAGGGCCATGGGGAAGTACAAGGTTTTGATATCATCGTCTCCTCTGGCTAATTCAATCGATTGTGAGTAAATCCTGAGCCATTGCTTTGGTTCGGTCTTGCCGTCGTACTTGGAGTGGTTGGACGGTTTGAACTTGTGAGGTAGTCGAATCGAAGCGAGTCTATTTGCAAAACAGGGAAATCTATCATGTGTTCTGGCTTCTGTATATTCTGATTCTACGCCCCCTTCTTGCCAACTGTTGTCTTGGTGAGAGTAGTTTTGTGTGGCTGTCCGAGTAGGTGCTCTGCTTCTGTCCTTTCTTGGTTGCTCGACTCGGTTATTTTGACTGTGATTTCTTCGGCTTCCTCCGTTGTGACTTCCACTTGGTCCTAGTCTTTCGAAAGTAGACTTCCTTTGATTTTGATCTTCCTGTTCATGAGATGTTGCCTTTCCGTCGTTCGTTTTAAAGACTGTTGATCGAAGGAAATCTCGAAGCTGTTCTTGTTTCTCATTGGGATGTGAGGTCGCCCTGAGTTCTTCTAGTGCTTCCCGGATCTTATCGTAGGGTGTATTCGCTGCTCATCCTTCTTCGATTTCTCGTTCTGATTTTCTTCTATTGTACTCAGCTAGGTCTGATTCATATTTGATCCAAGTGTCTTTCCGCTATTTCGCACGGCGTTGTCGTCCTTGTTTCAATTTGTTCTTTCTTTCTCTTGCTTGCCTCTGGCTCTCAGTCTCACCATCGTGTCCCTGGATAAATGGTGATATGTTGGACTCGGATTCATCTGAAGACCTTACGTCGGGTGCTTCTGGGGGGATCAATGGTGATCGAGGACAGCGAATCATGAGTACTTCTCTAGCGTGAGTTGTTCTGTCATCGTCGTTGATTTTCGTACTGGCAGAGCTGTTGATGACTTCAGTAGAGGTCTCAAAGTAGTTGGGTAGGGTAGAATTGCTGTTGTCGTGTCATCGACTAGTTGGGCGTCGTCATCCTCAGGAACGGTATCTGGCCAGTGAATGATGCAGTCTTGAGATGTTATGGTTAAAACGAGACCTTCATGGGCTCCCTTCAGTGGCATTCTAAGCATGGGATAAGTGGATCCTTCGTGCCATGTCTGATAGGATGTTGCCATGTTGTGGAGTCCGAACGGAAAAAGACCCGACTTCTTTGAAATATTCTAGGTGTACTCCGAGTAGTATTCTTGACAGGTTCACGTCATGTCCCGGAGCTTTGTCAGAAAAGAACTCGGTTTTCCGAAAGAACTCGGATAAGACTTCGTTTCGGAAGCGGAACTTGAGTTTGAATCGGACACGTGAATTTGCGAGAACTGAGTCGGATTGAGCTGTGCGAATCTTCCGGCAAGCTGATCTGTCATTATCGTCGAAATAGGATGGTCCTGATGATGATCTGAATCTTCAAGGAGATGGCCTTGGAGCTTGTCATCGTCGCCTTCCTTGCAGATCCATGAACCGAAGATGAAGGTCGATCCCTTCGAGAAGATCATGTTGTCGAGGTCCATCAAGCTCTTGGATGCAAAGTCACCGAAAGCCCCTACCTGGGACGCCAGCTGTCGATGTTTGACCACCGATAGCCTGCCACGGGGGTATCCGGGGTAGTATGTTCGGGTTTCAGCGTATGCAGAACTCGATGGTTAACGCAAGAGACAGTCGATTTATCCTAGTTCAGGCCCTCGATCGCAGATCGAGTAATATCCCTACGTCCAGTCAGTGTTAGCTTTTGCGTTGGATTGATTATGAAGCGTTGTGTCGTACAATTGTTCTGTTGAACTCTCTATCTAAGAAGCCCTGCCCTCCTTTATATAGTCAGGAGGTCAGAGTCCTAGTCGGTCTACAATGAGAATTCCTAGTAGGATTACGGAGTAACACTGCTACTAAGATTACAGGAGAAGAATCCTAGTTAGACTAGGTCTTCTTCCTTCCTTGCGGGGTATCCCGTGGGTCCCGCACTGACAATTGTGTACTCAGGTTTATTTACCCCTATTGTAGGTGCAGCTTGAAGAGTAGCTGTTGTGTGGAGGATTCTTCTGGTGGGCACAGACGGATCCTTGTATTCTACCGTTAGATGTTTATTGTAATTTCGCTGTTTAAATTTCGCACTCTGAACTTAGTATTGTAATAATGTCTTTCTAAGAACTCTCGTTGTATGAAATGGACTAATATTGTAAACTCGTTCTCATTATTGGATCCTGGAGGAAAAACGTGGATTATTCGAGTTCTCTCTTGGGATGTGCTCGACGGAACCATCTGGTGTAGCTTACTTTCGGGGCGCTTAGTGTCTGGTGGAAGACGAGCGCCTCTGGAAGCATGCTATTTTAGGCGGTTCTGCCACAATTTAGCACCCTCCACAGCAAGGTAGGAGTGCCAAACACAGCCAGGTACGTGCCACTACGAGGCGGGGCTCCTGGTGCTGCCATCTGTAGCAAACTATGCAACTCTTTGTGAGAAGATATCATACGTGAGAAGAAATTTAATGGATGGGGTAAGCAATTATAAGTAAGGGAGGAATGCAAAAATGTAAATGCACGAGTGAACATGATGCATGCACGTTCCGTACGTCCTCACGAATCTTAGGAAAAAATTAAAATTCTAACAACATACATGGTGACATACATATGTTCTCTCAATATACATAACTAATCGGGCTACACGATTCGTTGTTAGTATACCTGCACAAGAATTTTATTACAGCTAAACCCAACACTTATATATATGCAAAAATGTAAATCTGGACTCTAGGTTGCAACTAAATACTTCCATATATGCATACACATACATATACTTCTGTATCAAAGCTACCCGAAAGTAAATTAGTGCCATACATACATATCAGCCTCTTTGACAAAATCAATACCATAGTATCTCCTTTCTCCGGGTTCAACCCAATTCAAAGGAGTTCTACATTTACGGCCATACAAAGCTTCAAAAGAAGACATCTTAATACTCTCTTGATAACTATTGTTATAGGAAAACTCAGCTAAAGGTAACCATTTTTCCTATGAACCTTTTGAAGAGATGACACAAGCTCTCAATATGTCTTCCAATATTTGATTTACACGTTCAGTTTGCCCGGAGGTCTGAGGGTGATAGGCAGAACTTCTAACTAAATTGGTGCCTAACATCTTGTGCAAATGTTCCTAAAAACGAGCAGTGAACTAAGGCCCTCTGTCAGACACAATGGTTCTTGGCACACCATGTAGACGTACTATGTGGGAGAAATACAACTCAGCATACTCATGTGGTCAATAGTTGGTTCTGACTGGAAAGAAATATGCAGACTTAATTAGGCGATCCACAATCACCCATATGGAATCAAAATTCTTATGAGTAGGTGGAAGTCCAACAATAAAACTTCTTCCCACTTTCAACCTAGAACGGGCAGTGGTTGAAGTAGTTCAGCAGGTTTCAAATGAACAGCCTTAACTCGACAACAATTATCACATTTAGCAACATAAGCTGTAATTTTTTTCTTTATTTTGGTCCACCAAAAATGGGTCTTCAAGTCCTGATACATTTTATTACTACCCAGATGAATGGATAGTTTAGAAGAGTGAGCCTCTCCTAAAATCCGGTTTCTAAGTTCCTTGTCCTTCGGCACTACCAGTCAGGTTGCGGTGGCGAAGCAGCAGCCCCAAAAGCCGGTTGCCAATCAGGGCAGGGCATAGTCAAACAAGTTGCAAGCTCGCTTAGATATATGGCATTGTTTGGTTACCCCTCCTAAAAGTTTTAGGAGCTAAAATCTGGATAGAATTTGCCTAAAGAACCAAACACCTCCTCCTAAAACCTCATAAAAACTTTAGAATGGGTCAAAAACTTTAGGAGCTCCACCCCCTCCTAAAACCTCCTAAAGTCCATCTGGACCCCCACTACCCCTCTCTCTCCCACCCCCCCCCCCCCCCCCCCCCCGCTGCCGCTGCACGGGCCCACCCCTCGCGCCTCCGGTCCGCGCCCTCCCCCCGGCAGATCCGCCGCCCCTTCACGCCCAAACCCGGCGGAGGCAGATGACGGCACCGGAGCTCCAGCTGCTGGACCTGCCGGAGCGTCGGGGCTCCCGCTGCCGGATCTGCCGCCCCTAGGCCCAGGCCGCCCTGCCGCTCCCCCGACGCCGGCGGCCCGCTGCTCCCCCTGGACGCCGTCGGCTAGGCTGGATCTTGAAGGGGATCTGCGCGACGACGAGCGGTTGCGCGAGGTCCTGCGCCTTGGTGGAGGTGAAGGCGATGTCGGCGTCGGGCTCATCGTCGACGGAGACTGGGATGGAGCCCCAGTCGGCGCCGGCGGTCGGGGAGGCCGGGTGGGTCGCCATCGCCGATTCGCCCAGGGGGTTGTTCCTCCTCTAGCCCGAGATTCGCTCAGGCGGCTGGTGGTGCGGCGGGCGGAGGGGCGCGCGCCTGCGGTGGAGCCGGCCTCGCCGGAGCGGGAGGCGGCGGGCGCCGTGCCGCCGAGGGCCATCGCGGCGGAGGCGAGGAAGAGCACAGGGACAGCAGGGGTAGGAGGAAGAAGGGCAAAAGTGTCTTTGTTCAACAGTACTTATTGCTTTTAGTCACTTTTAGTATGTGGAACCAAACACATTTTTAGAAGGTTTTAGATGGCTGCTAAAAGCTCTAAAACTTTTAGCTCCTAAAAATTTTAGGAGGCGGGAACCAAACAGGGCCTATGTTTTTCAGGGGGAAATATTTGGTAGGAGAACAGAAGAAAAATGCAAAACCAAAAGGCAAGCTACTGTGTAAACAGTAGCAGCAGCTGCAGCCAACAGGCCGGGCTCATAGCTGCTCTGCTCTGTGCTCGCTGCATTAGAGGTCTGCTTGGTTTGAGCCCAGGCTAATTTTGGAGACCTGATTGCTCTCTGGGCTGGGAGCTGCTTGGAAGGTCTCCAAACAAACAGTCCTTAAATCTTATAATAGCCTATATAATACCATGAAGCCTGAAACTGAAAGTCTGAAAGGCTGGATAGAAGTTGGTACCAACCTGATAATAAAAGTCGGAAGAATCGACCAAAACATCTAATATAATTCTTGCACTGAATAGTTGCATTCTACAAATAATCTTCCAGCAAAAAAGAAAAAGAAAAATCTCCAGTGCAAACTCTTACAAGAAAATTTATCCCTAATGAAACAATCACAAACTCATTTCCTTTCATACAGGAGTCCAGACAGACACAGAGATCAAAGGTCTGGACTTCCAGCACAGCTGAAGCCTGCCCTTCTCATGCGCAGTCCAAAAGCTCCTGTTGAACAGCCCAACCAGCATCCTAGCCTGAGCAATATTGAAAGCACTCAGCTCACAAGATGTAAACCCTTCCAAAGCCTTCGGAGCAGTGGCGGCCTCTGGTCTCACGGACCCATACTGCCCCACTAAGTCCTGTATCTTTGGCCCCACCATATCCTTCTCCACAAGCCTCAGGCACGCCCTGTTGTTGCTACTGCTGCTGAAACAGCTCGACAGGGACTCAAACACCGTGGTGAAATGGTGCAATGCCTCAAAGAAGAACTCCACAAAGGAGGCCTGGGACAAACAGGCCTCTTTCCCAATTCTGACCAGCTCTTCTTCTATGACCACCACTGACTTGGGTTGTAACTTCCTCACACTGCCAAGTAGCAGCATCTGTAACTTGCTACCTGATCTGTAACACAAGTTCGTTGTGTCACATGAGACAACCACTGAGCCTCCACAGTTCCTGGAGAAGTCGTCCAGGTCCTCCTCATGGTGTATGCAGAGAGAGTTGTACTGGAAAGGAAGGTTTAAGGACTCGGCAAACTCCGAAAGCCGCCGCGCAGCTGCTTGATGAGTGTCGTCACTGTAAACAGCATCTGTTATGATTGCTGTAAGGTGGAATGACTTGCCGCCAAGGCGAGCAAGGTCTGACATGAGCGATGGCCATTGTATGCCCTCGCCAAGGTTGAAGTCGACGACATGAATATCCATGTCGCCTATGGTGGCATCTAGAATGGCCTGATTGGCGGTGAAGTGTGCAAACTTGACATATGGAGACAGCTCTTGGATCATCTGGTGCCCCAACATGATACCAGACTGCACTGGATCTGGCGGGTAGCATGGAGAGCATGCACCAGACATCCGGGATTGCAGACCTTGGGCAAAGTAGTAGGCCAGGCGACCGAAAGAGCTGGTTGCAGCATTCTCACAGGTGCCAGCGAGGAGACCATTAAGTTTTGAAAGCACTGCCAAGGCAAGGCTTGAATCCCCAGCCTCAACCGCATCTGCACCAGTGAGAAGGAGATCACTCAAACTGTTCTCCTCCATGAGCTCATCTTGGATAGCTGCCAGATTAGCACTCTCTTGGCACAGAAACCTCTCGTCACAATGGGTGAACACATCAACATCAAAGGCATGTTGGTCATGGGAATCACTAGAATCAATAGCAATGGTGTCAAAGAACTCACAATCTTCTCTTACATCAGGAGAAGGATCAGCAGGTATGGCGGCATTCTCATGGAGGGTGAGTGGAGGAGACCATAGTGAATAGCTACTCTCTTCATGTGTAGGAAAGAAGAGAAGAGGAGAACAAGGATATGAAATGGTCTCCATTTGCTTGCGACTACCATAAGAGTTGGTTTGGCCTATGTGATTTAGTTCACATATATACAGAACAAGGAGGCAAAGTGGGGAGACAAGGTTGGAAGAGAAAAGCGTGCGGACCCTCGTGCTAATGCAAGCTAAACTGTCTGCATCTGGTAGCCATAGTGTAACATGGATATGACCAAAGGTGTTTGGCCCTTTGTGTGCCTCTACCAACTTCAGGGTATACATACTCCCGAAAATAAACTGTGATGTGTCATTTTTGGTGACCTGTCAGAAAGAAGCAGAAGAAACTCAGAAGGAGCTGGGGGCATATTCCTGTAGCGCTTCTTGCTACGTGTCAGCATTTTGTCATATAGTCCATATACGAATAAGAAATTCTATATATGTTGTGTTGCTATTTGCTGTGTGATCTTAAAATGTAGTCACATAGCAATTATAATAAAAAAAAGCAATAAATGCAACCCTAGATGCAGAGCATATGCTTCGAACTTCAACATTGTGCACAGTATGTGTTCCGACAATATAATCTGATCCATAAAAAATGCGACGCTTAAACTTCATCTATGATGTGTCTTATATAAAAATAGTATACACACTTAAACTTTATATTTGATATGACCAGCTGAAACACAATTTACATATATCATACAATGTGTGTTCAATAACTACCAGTGAGTCAGTGACCAATGAGCTCATGACACCAACTTGTTTCCAGATTGAATTCTTTATTTCATGTCAAATTATACAGCGCCGTTATTGTAGGATGATAATTAAGTAGTTATCTTTTGGCACTTGGCAGATTCTTAATATAGTCATTGCAGTCATTTTCGCGTCATATGAATAATTACTAGATGTTGCTAATACAGTGGAATTGAATGAGGACAATCCAACAAAGTTGTTGCAAAGAGGAACTTACAGAAAACAATATCGCCACACAGACTTCTTGGCTCCAAGCTGTATGTTCCTATTAATCTGAACCTTTTGAATATGATTGATTCCAGAGAACGGCAGTGGCAGCAGCTTGGGGATGGAGTATAATGACGCACAGCAGAACTTGCAAATGCTGATGATGTGTTGATTCCCCCCCCCCCCCCCCCCCCCCCCCCCACCCACACACACAACAACAACAACAAATAAGCATTAGTCAGAAATGTTTTTGGTACACAAGGACAAGCTAAGATGGTGGAACCGGAACATCATAAGAGATTAAGTCTGCACTATGAATTCATTTAGCAATTTAGCACTCTCCTTCTCATGTTCAACATAGAAAGGATTTCAGAGCACAATTTAACAATACTAGGAAATAAAAACGAAAATTGATTACTTCTAAAATGGAATTGACAGATTGGGATAGTTACAGAACACAGTCACACAACTACCTTCAAAACCAAATATATAAAAATGTAACAGTGCACAGGTTTTGCCAGAAAGAATAAGTAACTGATCTGGTGCCAGAGTTATATGCTTTAGTGCATTCAAATATCATATATATATGTCCCAGATTTCATCTTGGAGGGCTCTAATTAATTGCCTGAAACTGATAGGGACAACTTTATGGTCCATTTAGTCAACCATGGCTTCAGGCACTTAGTAGCTTGTAGCTTACCATGCTCATGGAACGCCTTCTGTCAATGACATCAGATGAGTTAAGGCCGGCAGGTGGAATGCCTCAGTATCATCCTAATCATAGCTAGCAAGCAATGCAACTGGAAAAGGAAAGAAAACATTAAATTTCAGTATAATATGCGTGAAACCTTCGTGATGATTTCAGGAGACATTGATGGAATTGGCCATTAACATAAATGTTTATAACGAATTCACTTTGCTCCTAGACTACTAGTCATAATTGGGGGATCTGATGATCATCACTAAGCATGAAAGAAAAAGTTGCAACAAGGGAGAGAAGACTTCGAGCATATCATCAACATAACACAACTTAACCTAGTGGACAAAGATCATTAGGAATTCCTCCAATCAAATGCCTTAAGTTGTTGTAAGCATCTCTAGCGATAGCAGAAGACAACCGCAGCATACCAAACTGTTGTCTCGTATATTCTGAGCATCAGCTCAGTGTGGTCTCCTTATAACCAGAAGGTTCCTTAAAGTATCATCTTTGATTACCAATATACACTTCCTAATACAGCATAAGTTACACGATGAAGAACTGAAAAATGAAGAATCACCAAGTGGCCAATGAAGTAAAGATGACCACACCGATACTGCAGAGTCTCCTTTCAGTTTATATGAAAAAAGATGCACACTATTGGTTAACTAGTTGAAATAATGCAGACAGCCTGTCAGGCTGAGCATGGTGCCTGTATCTTTTGAAGATAAAAACATGGTTCTCGGTCAAGAAGCTAGTCTTCCTCTAGGTCAAACAAAAGGCAAGTCTAGATTGGCACATGTTAAAGGCTATGCTATTTTCTATTTTGTTGAGTGGTTAGTTTATCAAGATACTAATGGTTACGTCAGCCTTTTTCTTTTCTGTTGGCACAAATTTTCTTGGGGGGACAAAATTAATATTACAGCATGGCCCCACCAATAACATAATGCAGTATGAGGTAGCTAATGGTAAAAGATTCCAGCATCAACTCCAAAATGTAAGAGTGATAGAGCGGCAGTAGAAGACAACTGATATTTTGTCTATGTAAAGAGCAAATTGTGCTTCTGTAGATATAAGTAAAATCAACTGGCAACTGTGGTGAATAGTTCGTTTTCATCCTAGCACATAGAGCAACAAGAAGAAATCAGGTTTGGTTATCCAAGCAGCACATCATGAAACAAGGGTGGCAATGGATGGTCAACTGATTTCTCTTTCAGAAGACTGGGCTGTACCTGAAACTGAAAGATGAGCCTAGCCAGAAAGCAAAAAAAAACAAATCAATAAATAAATCAAGTTTTCAACACCTACGAATAAGCAGACGCATAGTGAACGCTGAAAATGGATAGTAACCAAAAAAAAAAGAACTTTGTCAAAGTCACTTGCATGACCTATCTGCCTAACTACTGAAAACAAAAGGACTACCAAGTTGCACTCGGTAGATTCCTGCTGACATGCTTAGCAAGCTAAGGTCCAAGGCAACAATCAGTCTCCAATGTTCAAATCGATATCTAATTCCTCCCAGAGCTGATGTTGCAATGACTCGTGACTTGGACTGGACATTTGTATTAGAGAGGTGGCATCATGTAGGTCCTCTTCAGGGGAAAAAAATAGCTTGGCTTTCTAAACAAGATTGGAATGATATTTCCACCAGGTAAGTTGTACCTCGTCACTCTTAACCAACACCACCCTTTGTTGTTTCTTACCCTCATCGCCCCCCCCCCCCCCCCCCCCCCCCCACCCCCCCCTGGAGCAGTAGCAAAACAAAAGTGCCCAGAGCAGTGTGGCATGCTTTCTCTGCTATTTCTTAATCAAAGCTCATATAGTTGTAGCCCAAGAAATTTGTAAAGCATGTACGGTACAAGGCAGCACACCTACCCATGATTTTATCAAAGAATCCTATCACGGATAACGTGGTTAGAACAGCAAGAACACGAGGGGGTCCTGCGTGCGATTCGCTTACGTAGTGAATCCTTACGTTGGAGGTACAACCACAATTCCATGATTGTTCGTGCGATTCGCCTGATCCTCACCTGCAGCTGCAAATCTTGCACGACGAATCGCCTCGCCGATAGGCACAGCACCCTCCCCCGGCTCCTGCTTGATTGCTTCCCCCATGATGGCCCCCATGTGCGGGCCACCGGCCACCAACCGTGTGAGCCACGCGACGCGCGCGCGCCGTGCCGCGACGACGAGCCCTGCGCGCGGCGGGACAAGAGAACGCGGCGGGCGTCAGAGAATCTCCATGTGGAAAGCGTGGTTCGAGGAGCTGCTACCGGCATTGGGGTCGGAGCCTCGTCGGAGGTTGGACCGTCGTCGGAGCAGGCCAGGCCAATTCGGGGGACAGTTGCTGTCGCTGGACGGCTGACTCGGGGCCGCGTTGGTGGACGGCGAGGGTCAGGTCGGAGGTGGGACGCCACGGCCCGTGATCTGGTCCGGTCTCCAGCGCCGCCTCGGCGGGCGCCGGAGCTGGGGGGACCGGGGGGAGGTGGCCGAGCTGGACATGTGTCGCCCTCACCAGGTCCAGGTGTGCGTTCGTGGGCTTACTTAGTTGGGCTTCATTTTCGTATGTACACTACGTGGTCTGGGTTGGGCTGGTTTATCTATTATTACACCTAAAAAATTAGGGAAAAAGTCTACTCCACCCCCCCAACTATGGGGTGGTCTACATAACCCCTCAACTATGAAACGGTCTGATTTACCCCCTGAACTTTCCAAAACCATCTATTTTACCCCCCAAGCGGTTTCAGTGGCGGTTTTGCTACAGTAACATGTGTTTGCTACAGCATATGGGTTTTTCTTATTTCCGCTGAATCTTTGAAAAATCATAGTAAATCACAGAAAAATCATAAAATGGAAAATCTAATTTTGTTGGACTCTACATGAGTAGATCTACACAGTGAACATATAATATGGTACACTTTAGCACAAAACTTTTACTGTAGATTTATATTAATTAGAAAATCTAATTTTGTCTGTAATTAATTGGAATTTATCTATAACTAAGTTATACATGGTCCAATGAGTACGAAATTTTTACTATAGTTTAAGCATATAATAATTAACCTACCATAAAAATTTCACCACAATTGGACCATAGAAGCTGCAGCTATGAATTATTCTAATTAATTACAGACAAAATTGGATTTTCCAATTAATCTAAAGCTACAGCAAAAACTTTATACTAAAGCGTACTATATTATATGTTCGCTGTGTAGATCTACTCATGTGGAGTCCAACAAAATTAGATTTTCTATTTTATGATTTTTCTGTGATTTACTATGATTTTTCAAAGATTCAGCGGAAATAAGAAAAAAAAAAGACAAAACCCCTGCCACTGTAGTAAAACTGCCGCTGAAAACCCCCGTTACTGTAGTAAAACCGCCGCTGAAAACCGCCTGGGGGATAAAATAGACGGTTTTGAAAAGTTTAGAGGGTAAATCAGATCGTTTCATAGTTGAGGGGGTTATGTAGACCACCCCCATAGTTGGGGGTGGAGTAGACTTTTTCCAAAAAAATTAGTAATGTTATCGTCGGATGTACTAGCGTGGGTCCCCCAGCTCTTAATGCTTTTGCCAGCTTAATCCGGCTAGCCCCTCCCTGCACGGCTAATACGTGTGGAAGATAACCAATCACGAGTACGAGTCCGAGTCCGGTACGTGCACAGCGTCGCCACGCTAAGATAAAAATACAAAACGTGACAGACTACTCATATAAAATATGTTCTACAATTGAAAATCTAACCTAATTATTATTCTCTATCTCTGCATCTCTACACCTAAAAAAAACCTAATTCGCTTAGCCCAGCTTAATCTGTGGCTCCCGCATCACCCCGCCCGCGTGGGTCCCTGTCCGAGAATCTGTGTCGCCCAAATGCCAAGTATTATTCGCTTCGCCCCAGCTTAATGGCGAGTCCGGAACGTGAACCCCGCACGCTCCGGCGTTGCCCTGCTTGCATGGGTCCGCGTCGAGGCCCACCTCCCCGCAAATAAATCACGCCCCCGCACGCGCCCTAGCTCCTACCTGTGTCAGTGGCGGCGGGCAACCACGACCTGTTGCCGTGCGTAGTCCCGGCGGACGCGGGAGCATGCGTCTCGCCATGCATGCGGGTGACCCAATTCCAGTATGTGTTGGCGGCGGCGGCGGCGCTCGCCGCGCTCTGCGACGTGCTCACCGTGTGCTACGCTTCGCCCGTGCGTGCGTACCCTAGCTCCAGCCTGTGCCGGCGGCGGCGAGCACCTGCAAATGCTCGCCACACTCACCCGTCAGCGCATGCCCATGCGCGTGTGCCCGTGCGTCTACGCCCCGCTCGCCTCGTGCGTCAGCTTTATGTAATCAAATTTGTATATTTCTTAATATGTTCGTCGAAAACATAAGCTATGTGCATCGTCGTAGATATGGATAAAAATTTGTTAATATGTTCTTCTAAACCATAAGACACGTGCATTATTGTACATATGGATACAAATTTGTTACCCCGTGCAACGCACGAGCATATATATAGTAACTATTTAAAACTGGTTTCCTAGGCAAATTATGTTAACGGTCTAGACTTTGTTTCAGTGCACTGATGGGATCGATACTCTAAAATTTCTTTATCTAAAAATACATCACGAAGGAGATAAATCTCAGCTTTTAAGAAAGCTATATGAAGTCTGGATGCAACTTCCTGCTGGGGTTACCAGCTAACGAGCCATTAAAATATTTGTTCTAGGAATATAGCATACAGTTGTTCCTCATAAGCCATAAAAATGTTTCCAAAACGATAAAAATATTCTAAAGAAGAGTCAACTATAATTGGTGCATACAAAGCATGTCTTTTAAGAGACTTAGCGCTTAATATAGTAACACATTTACTTGGTTTGGTTATAGATCCATAAATATAGATTTTGGTTGTGTGCAAACTCTTAGAGACCAGAATAAAAATTCCCTTTTCTAAAAGAAAGGGAGGAACAGTACAAAAGATAAACAAAAATAGAAGACTTCATAACCAGTGCAAAAGAAGAGAAGTGGGTACAGAAAAGATTCCCCGTGAAAGAGAGAGCGCAAAGACATCGCGTCAACCTCCGACAAGCTGTTTATGCCGTCAAACCAGTGCAATAAATCCAGAATTTCTTCACCGACCGTGAGACATGAAACTCGTCAGCGGCCTGGGAACCACGAGTTTCAACCGGAAACCATTCCTTTACTATTACAGGAAAAACTTTACAGGGCAACAACGACACTCAGCTCGTCAACCAGTCAAACCACTTTAGTTTAACCCCAGAACAAAAGCGATGATAGGTTGTCATGCATGAATGAACTTTTTGATTAATGGTACAAGGAACAGCTAGCTAACCTACAATGATTCATATCATAATACTGAATATGGTATACATTAGCTACCTTTACAGTACTTTAGTTGAAGTTGGTATGTGATCCCAGGCAACCCCTGAGCCAAGTCTCCTCACATGAAATCCATGGAGTCACTCAAGGATTGGCCACCTCCGTTTGAAGAGTTCTGGGGGTGATGGTTCGGATTGTGATGCTGGCCCTGGTGGCCGCTGAAGTATTGCATCTGCTGTGGTTGTGAGAAATAGCCTGGCATCTGCTGCTGTGGTAGTCCTCCATTGAAGGGATTCCCGTTCATGTTAGGGACCTGCCCTACAGCTATCTTAAGCCGCTGGACTTCTTCTCTCAGGGCATCATTTAGAGCTGCATCAAACACAACCGGGGTTTCAACAAGTTGCTTGATAGGCTAGTTCAACTAATATCTGCCTATCTGCTCAGAAGAAAACTATTTTTTTTAGGGGAATAAAGTTTGGTCAGGAGATAACTGCTCGGTTGATATCATTTGTCCCATGATGTTCTTGAAACAGGAAAAGTGAGTCTCTTTCTGGGCCTCATGACAGTGGCTTAACACCTTCCAAAGAAAGACTAGGACATACCATCTCGAAGTTTAGCTTGTTCTTCCATGGCCTGCAACCGGAGTTTCAGCTCCCTGTTCTCGGTGGTTAAACCTGAGGTGTCCCTCTGCATTATAAGTAAATTGCAGCATGATAAAGGAAGCAATATTAGAGTGTGCTGAACCATAAATACATTAATGGCAACAAAACCAACAATTGCACCAGATGATGACTAACTAAAACAAACAAATGCATAAGCTAACAACCCTGACAACAAACCACAGAGAGTTCTCAGGATGATTACCAGTGGAGCAAATAATTTGAAATCATTCCAATCCAACAATATCAAAATAGCTAAAAAGGTAGTCTTACTCGCCAACAAATTCTGAATCCAGTTTAACACTTCAGAATATGTTTTTACTCTGGTTCTTCTGCCGCTTAAATGACCGGCCAAATTTTGCATAGAGATAAAGGAAGGATAACTGTCCCCTACCACCAAAACTAAAGCTTCTGGCCTAACACCACCCCATCTGATTCCTCATCTCCAATCAATTCATCTTCCAATCAGAACATCTATTTGTGATATGACCTACCTATAAAGTACAGAGGCATCTCCACTATGACCCTACTTTTAGGTGTAACAAATCCTTCAGCAGTCACATCAACTAAAACAATACTTGCAGGCAAGATTGTTAATAGAGAACTTTAAATTTATTGCAATGTTTGAGCTGTGTTAGCCATGAAGAAAAGGCCACGCATCTAGAATTATTGTTGCTTGGCTGCAAATAACATGGCAACTTTTAGTTCACAATCCATATAGGATGCAACTGCACTTGCATGGATCAGCTTATTCTGCTTCAGAGCATGCAGCAAAAAGAAGTGTTCTAAGTATCCCCTGAACATAATGACCTTTTGGTCTCGAATATTCACCCCAGCCTTCATGTAACACAAATTTGCAAGCACCACTGAACTGAGAAAACAACGTTACAATGATTCTACAGCCTAGACATGGTATCTACTCTACATCCATGAGGACCATACGAACTGAAAAGAAAAACAGTATCCACAATGTAATAAGGTTATCTGACGCTACTATATGCCCATTTATTACTTACTAAGTTCCTAGTATATATATATATATATATATATATATATATGTGTGTGTGTGTGTGTGTGTCTGGGGTAATACTTCATTTGACGAGTAAGACTATCATAAGATAGTGCATTGAAATCTCAATCGTGTAGAGTGGACAAAGCTATATAAACAAATGTGTTATGCCAAAGAAATTTGCAAATCAAGGCAACTTGGAGGGTAACTTTTCTACTGATGGCATAATACGTTAATGCTCATGATAGTTTCAGCAAAGACAGAACATAAAGTGGGTGGATGTATCGTCAAAATTATTCACCAACACTATAGAGGTAAGACTGCACAGATATTTTAACTTCTGAAGAAAAAATCAAGTGTGTGTACAGAAACAATGGGTACTAGCAAGGAATGCTAAAACTCAACCAAATGACACTGATAATCGGCCATACTCCTACCACAAGGCATTAATAGCAACTCAAAACTTGGAAAGAACTTGATGGGTAGGAAATAGCAATATAGCATGCATTCACTAAGTATACTAAAACAGTTTCCAACATACATCATCTCTAATCAAATGTTCAAAATCCCAAGTTCAAATATCTATAATACAATGCCTAAATTAGTTGTGACCTTATTGTTTACAAAATGACCAAATAAAGGAAGGTGCCTGTGACATAGGAGTAATTTATCCATGAACCAGCATGGAGAGAATTCATATTGACCCTGAGGATCAAAGGCAGTTAAAATTTTGGAAGATATCCTCAAGAAACAGCAAAAAATCTAGTAAGGAAAAGATATAAAAAGTTTTAAACCCAAGTTACTTGAGCAAAATTGATAAGCCAGAACAACAAACCATTAGTCTGGCCAATCATAAGGAGAGGATGTGAGTGATGGTAACATTTTGCTTTCTTTATAGAGTTAATCGTATCAAGCCAAGGTTTGTGTCAGCTAATAAGTTCATCTTCCCACTTGTCCAGCACACACAGCAAGAGAGCAAAGTGCTTCAAGCGGTGGGATAAAATAATAGCTGATCCTCCTATGGTGGTACTTGTAGCACGAGACAAGCCCCAGTCAAATAATTAGCGCTGGCTGAAGCAATGATACGTTTCGTACACCCAACCACAAGATGACCATTTTTTCGGGCACAATAAGTTATGATAGTGCCTGGTCAAAGCAACCAGGCAAAATATTCGTTACCTGAAGGAGCGTGAGCTGTGCCGAAAGCGTGGTGGCCTCTGTCTGCAGCGTCTGCACCTTCCTCTCCAGCTCACTGGTGTACTTGATCTTCCTCTCCTTGGCCCTCGCCGCGGACTGCCTGTTCGCCAGGATCCTGCATACCGAGGACCACCGCGGGAGCAGAAATTACACCTCACTTCGTTCGACCACAAGAAATTCAACGCGCGACAAGGATACGGATCTTGAAACCAGGACTTGACCAGATACAGGACAAGGTAGCACCGTAGCACGTTCCAGCTACATCGAGCATCTCGGGGGGAAGCAATTTCAAGGGGAAGACAGCTCGCGGACGCGGATGGCGTTTGCCCGCTCGCTCACCTCTTGGCGCGCTTGGGGTCGAGGAGCGCGAGCTCGGCGAGCTTGTCGTCGGGCACGGCCTTCTTGGCGTAGTCCGGCAGCACGGACGACGTCGGCGCGGACTCGCCCTCGAACGACGAGGTGGACCCGTCCATGGAGCCGCTCCTCTTGTGCCCCGCCACGCCGCCTCCCTGCAGCGAGAGGCCGTCGAAGAAGGCGGCGTCGAGGGAGAGGCTCCGCATGTGCGCCCCGCTCGGCGGCCTCGGCGGCGCCGCAGACGCCGGGGAAGCCGCCTGCTGCTGCGGCAGCGGCTGCTGGGGCGGCGCCTGGGGCTGCGGCGTCGGGTCGGACGCCGCGGGCGAGTCGTCGGAGAGCGAGGGGAAGTCGATGTCGGAGAAGCCGAAGTCCGCGTCCGGGTCCAGCAGCAGGTCCGCGTCGGGCAGCCGGATGAACGTCTCCGAGTGCGCCCGCCGGTGGTGCCCCCGTGCTGGGAGCCCCCCAGCCCCGCCCCCGCCGAAGCAGATCGACGGCGCCGGCGGCGGGAAGCGCGGGTCCATGGCAGGCGGCCGGCCGGGCCGAGGTCAACGGTGGTCAACGGCTGCGGTGGCGGTGGCGCGGCCGGTGGGGCGCGGTGGGGACTGCGGGTAGCAGCAGCAGCAGCCTGCCTAGCGGGCGTTGCTCGGCGCGGGACGGGAGGGGGGATGCCGGGATGGGTAGGTAGGCCGTAGGCGCGCCTCGAGCGGTCGCGGTGGCCGGTGGGAGTAGCCAGTAGTGCAGTGCAGTGCCGGGGGCTGCGCGGCTCACTTCAGCGTGGACGCGTCGTATGGACCAGGCCGTCTTCACACGAATCGCGACGCGGAGCTGACGGTGTCTGGAAGTCACGGGCTCATGCGGAGGATGCAGGGACGGGATGAGCACGCGGCGGTCGAAACGGGCGCCGGGCGGCGACTCCGCGTGGGGGGGCCGCCAAAGTCCCGAGTGGACCAGGTGCATGGGTCAGTCACAGCGCGTGTCGACTCATGAGGCAGTTTGGACGGCGGGATGTGGCCCGTGTCCCCGTGCGCCGGGTGCACGGGGCCGGGGGACAGGGAGGGGTGGAAGGGTGGGTAACTTCCACGCGTGGTTAAAGATGGCAACGGATCCTGATACCCGATATCCGACGGGTATTTGATCCATTAGGGGACGGGGATAGGATCATATCTTTATCCACGGGCATCTAAATGGGCAAGTATCCATCCCCGACGGGTATAGCGGGTACAGGAACGTTCCCTGTTTACCCGTCCCCGTTACCCGTTGGGGGAACCCGACTATTTGAGTTGTCATATGAGTATTAGGCCCAAAGAAGCTCAACATAAGTATTTTGGCCCAAATCTGAACAATCATATATATAGTTTGTGTCTTCTAGGAACCCTAGTTCAATTTTTTCTCACCATCTCCGCCAGCAGCACAAGCACGCCTGCCTCACAAGCGCTCGTGCCCCTTGCTTCCTCAGTTTAGTCTCTCTGCCACCTTTGCTCGTCCTCCTCGCAACCTCGCTCCTTCTCATCGGCATCTCCGAGACTCTGACACTTATACCCGGGTGAAGAAGAAACGTCTCCGATTGCAAAGCTACGACCCCAAGTGTCCTTATTTATCGGGTATGCAGTTCCCGTCGGGTATCTGTTACCCGACCGATGCCCGACGGGTACGGGGATGGGCAAGAATCTATACCCGACACAGTTAACGGAGACGGGGACGGGATTAATTCTCTGTAGCGGGGAAAAGAACGTTCCGACGATATCCAACGGGTACATCCCCGTTGCCATCCTTACGCGTGGTTCCGGGGTAAAGAGAGCGGCGCAGCCTGTGCCGTCGCCGTGGGCAAGGGGCCCGGCCACCGGCCACTCGCCCCTACTCGGCGGTGGTACGTCGCGTTTCGTGTGACAGGTGGGGACATGGTGCGTGGGACCATGTAGTCAGTGACTGGAGACCCGTGTGGGGTGCCTCGCGGCGGGCTTGCCGGTCGCTGCGGGAGCCTGTGGGGCCCACAGAGCGTCAGCAGCATTGGTCTCGCACGGCGCCGAAAGCCAACATTAGCCTGCCCACGTGTCAATTGAGACTTGGGAATTTTGGGAGGAGACGGAGAGGACCCGAGGAGTTCGTCTCTTCGCCTGGCCCGACTGCACGAGCACTACCATTTTGCTCCCCGAAACACACACGAACAGAGATTAAAAAAAAACGCACAATTTTTCACACACAAGGAATACATGCGTCCTATAGATATAATAATAATATATACATACACATTTTACGCACACTAAAACATACAAAGACATATGTCCTATTTATATACAAAATATTTTCATTGTTTTTAAAATCATAGTTTTGTGAATACTTTGGTTTTCAAAACTACAAAAATGTTTGGATTGGGCATTCTTTGTAGTTTTGAAAACTATGGTATTACTAAAATTATAATTTTTTAGAGTTTTATTAGAAACTCCATTGTAGATCTTATTTTCTAAACCATGGCTTTGCATATCTGTTATTCTAGAACTAAAGTTTTTCCTGATGCTACAATTTCTCAAAATCACGCCATCCAACATAAAGCCTTAGTATTATAATTGGATTTACTGCAAATGTCTTTCTATCAATGGCCCTGTTCGCTTGTCTTATAATTCGTACTTTTCAGTTTTTTTAGCCGAAACAGTGTTTTCCTCCAGCAACAAATCAGCCGGAACAGTGTTTCGGCTTGTTTTTTCAGCGAAGCGAACAGGGCCAATGAGTGCATTGTTTGCCACTAAAAATATAATCAATAAAAGAAATATGAGCAGTTTGTTACATTGGAGGCTCAAACCCGAATAGACAGAGGCGAAGCCAGTTGCGAACGGCGTCGAGGTCATTTGCCCTATTCGCTTATCTGATAAGCCACGACTAAAAGTACTGTTGGTTGATTTGTTGTGAGAGAAAAATATTATTCGTTGACTGAACAAGTACGATTTATAAGCCAAGCGAACAGGGCAATTAGCATAGGAGACTATTGCTTTTAGCATTATGGAAACAGTGTATTTACATTGATTACATGAGAAGTCATCGGTGTCGGCTGACACCAACAAAAGGGCCTGGCTCCGACCCTGCGAATAGATACGTTTCATTGTAAGGAACATAACCCTGGCACGGCTCAAAAAATAGAGGAGGTATACAGTTACACCTTGACTAGGCATGGTAAAATTTTTCGCTTGTTTTAATCATCTATCTATATTACTCCGTCATGCCCTTATCAAAAAATAGAGGAGGTGTACAGTACTTTTCTAGCAGTAAGTATCTACCTTCATGCCCTTATTAACAGAATGATTACTAGTAGAATACAAGAACCAATTAGTATTAGACATATCGATCGTATATCCAAGATTTAAGTACCAATCCAATAGCTCAAAGAAATTTTATAGGGATATAAGATGCGTAGGGACGAGTATTATGCATAGTTAACGTGAGATCAATGCATTTTTATGGGCGTTTAGGATCGAGGTCGTCCTCATTTTGCTTGTCGTGTCTGTGTCTCCAGTTCCAGGGGTAGCCATACTACTAACGTGACAGGGACGCTAATCAGCCTGTCTTTCAAAACTTGTATTTTTATGACAAATTCTCTGCGGTTCTTTTCCGCGCGTCACGTCAGGAGCTCTTCAGTCATTCCGATAATCTGATTGCGGATCTCAGACGAAAAGAAGCCAAAAGAGTACCAAACCTTTTCCAATAGATGCTACTAATTCCTGGATCTAAAAAAGATATGGTAATCCAGAGTCTAGGTCATAGATAGACTAGAAATTATGGCTCCACATCATACACGTGTTTTGTTGCACACATAATTTTTTGGAGTATATTGTACATTTTAAACTACTCCTATATAAGTTGGTTATTTATTGTACAAAAACTTTCATCACCATTCTTCATAACATGTTAGTGACATTTTTTTCAAAAAATAAAGAAAGTGGCGCCACTCCTTTTAGCATCCACATTGTCAGTCTACTGGCGAACCATAGTACAACGCAGGCACTCATATATGTGTACACTCACCTCCTATGAACATAGAAACATACACCTTATTCTATGAGCATCTCTGAAGGAAGATCTCGAGATTAACAACGTTAAATCTTGAAATAATCCAGAAAATATGAATGAGTCGAGAACTTGAACTCGGGTGAACATGTTTCCCATAAGAAAAAACCCAATTGGTTTCTATGCTAACGGTTGAGATATGCTAACGAGTGAACAATTGAGATATGCTCAATTCGCTCGTCACCGTACTCTTCAAGCCAGGTTTCTATGCTAACAGTTAAAGAATTTATAACTGCAATATGTAAATCTGATAAGTTTCCACGACCAACACAATTGGTTTCTATGATTTTGTCTATCTATGTTCATTGAAACTGTCATGCGGTGTCCAAGGACTAATCAACGGATGGTTTGTGCGTCAGTCCGCTAGCACACATGCTCAAGCTTCGAAGAGCTATTGGGAGTCCTCGTGACCTGGACTCCCACCGGTAGGCATGTGAAAAGGTGCTACAATCAGGGGTAAAGTATGCAGTAGAAATTGCATACTAGGTGAAAACATGAAACGAATTAAAAAAATGTATTTTGGTCGCTAAAAAAGTTTTAAAACTTGGCACATCCACAGTACATACAAATATGTACTCACATGTAAAAAGTAGGGATGCAAATTTTATTTTTTAGAAACTAATAGAAAAAATAAATTTAAGAGATGTGTGCATTAGAAGATGAAATTTCTAGGATCACGTCTTCTAGTGCATATGCTATTTTTATATTATTTTTATATTATTTTTTAGTTTGAGTTTGTATCCAACTTTTACATGTGAGTATATGCGCTATAGATATGCCAAGTTTTTTTTTAAAAAAAAATAGGAATTACAATGAATTTTTAAATTGGTTTTTGTGTTTGCATCTAATATGTAGTTTCCACTATATATTTTGCCACGATCGGGTGTGTCCACCGGAGGCGGCCCTGAGATCTTCAGCAGTTCGTTTCTCAGCAGCACTAACACGTGTCAAGTTGAGTGTTCTTTTTTTGTTTTGTTTTGAAAAGCAGTCGAGTGTTTTTTTTTTTTTGAAACTCAAAAGCAGCCGAGTGTTGATACTACGCAGTCTACGCACTAGTTTGGTTTTTCTGAGCCCGTTGCTCCCTCGTGTCACATTGAAACACACTAGTTTCTTCTGCTCATCGTCAATGGATCGTCCAGCCCAACAACTCGGCTGCCTCTTTCCACCAGTTTGTTTTAGCCCAACTAGACTGAATCCTGTCAAGTGTTGCCATGTCGAAGTTGAGCGTGGTCACCAGATGGGCACCGTCGCCACCACCAGCTTCGTCTCCTCCACCTCCGTCACCGTCGCCAGCCGCCACGCCCCGCTTGATTCCTCGCCGGCGCCCTGCTCTACTATGGCTGCCCTGTCGAGGAACCTGCACGTACGTACTTACTTAGCCACTGTTGCATCAATTCTAGATTTCTAGGGAGCAAAGCAATTGCATTTCACGATCGTTTTAGTTTAGTTGTTATGTTACCGAAGCCGGTCGGTGTGGCAAAGCAGCCTCTTGTTGCCACTCTGCGGGGGCCCGACCTCGTACAAGTCGGCGGCGTCGTCGGGCAGCCGGAGTCGCCTCTTCCTGAAGGCAGCGACGAGCACCCTTGCGGCGGCGTGAGCGGACTGCCCTCGGCCGGCACCCTGTATCGGTAGCACCGTCGAGCGGCGAGGAAGACGGCGAGCGAGGCGGCCAGCACGAGCGTGGCGTCGCCCCAGCCGCGAGGAGCTCCTGCGCGTAGACGACGACGGTGACGCCGAGCAGGACGCCCGCGCAGAGCGCGCAGTTCCACCAGTTGAAGAAGGACATCTTGCGCACCCGCTCCGCCGCCGCGTGCGTCTCGTCGAACTGGTCCGCGCCGAAGCTCTCCAGCGCCGGCTTGTGCCCGCCCGTGCCGACGGAGACAAGGTAGATGCCCGCGAAGAAGAGCGCCTCGTGCAGGCGCGGCGAGTGGGCGGGGTTCAGGACCGGCGCCAGCTGCGCCGTCGCCGTCGCCTGGACCGGTCGGGATTCAGTAGGTAGACGGCGGTGGAGAAGACGACGGTGGAGAACCTGCCGAGGTAGCCGTCGGCGAGGAAGCCGCCGAGCAAGGGCATGAGCATGGTGACGCTCACCCAGTAATTGACATTCTTGGCGGCCACCTTCATCTCCTCGTGCAGCACCTTGGTGAGGCATGTCATCAGGTTCGTGGATAGGCCTGCGTTGCTCAGCCTCTCGCTGAACTCCATCCCTGCGGTGATCCACCGAGTTGTTAGATTGATCTCTAATTCTAAATTGGGCCCAGCGATCTAGTTGGATCTTTGATCCACACCCTGATCGGGGGCGTCCAGCCCACTATGGCTGGAGGGCCCCTGTCACATTGCGCTATACAGAGAGGTGGGGGCTGGCGGCTCTGAGTACGAGGTTCGCCTGAGCCAAGCTCCCTACCGAAATCTAAACCCTAATCCCGATCAGAGAGGGGCGCAACTAGTGACGGGAAGCCACCAGCCGCGTCGCCCCGCTCCACCGACATCGACGACTTCATTGACCTCTTCCCCGAACGTCGCTGCCCGTACGCAGACTTCACCGACGAACGAGATGGCGGCTTCTGAATCATCTCCCTCTGCGGTGTCAGGTTCGACACGTTCTTCTCCTTTCCCTCTCTGTCTCTCTAGTTCTACATGTATTAGGATGCGCTGCGTCTTTTATCCCGAATAGAACCACTCTACCAGCTAGATCTATGCTCCTAATGATCCTATATAACTAACAATGGTATCGGAGCCGGGTTGCTAGTGTGTAGATCTAGTATGAGGTAGAGAATTAAAAAGAAATCGAAGAGTAATCGGGGGTTCGATCCGGTTCAGATTAAAACCCTAACCCTAATCGGGGGAAGAAACAGAAAGACAGAGGGTCGCCGAACCCTAACCCTAACAAGGTGAAGGAAAGGAGTAAGAAGAAGGACTCGGTTCAAGAAGAACCCGAATCCGAGCTCAAACCCACGAAGAACTCGCTGGGGAAGATGAATAGTGACTCCAGCGAGTCAAACCCTAACCCTAACCCTAATCCCCAGTCGCAAGACCCAGATCCAGAAGGGAAAGAAGAAAGGGAAGGGCAGAGGCCTACCTCGCCGCTGCCGACACCGTCGTCGTGCGGGATGAACAGGCGCGCTGCCACTTCGCCGGCGCGCGAGAAGAAGGCGCCGCTGCCGCTAGGGCACGGCCCTCACGGGCGCGGTAGGGCACCGCCGCCAGGCCGCTCGATGGCGGCGCGCTCACCCGTTGGGGAGCGCGCACGCCGGCGAGGGGGTCGACGACGGCGCCATGGCCGTTCGCTCTCTGCGCTCGCTCTCTGCGCTGCGGGGCTAAGAGAGGAAGAGAGGGAGACGAATGATTAGGGTTTGGGGGCTCGGCGCCGCTGCCGATTTATTGTTCCAGTGAATACCACGCGGAGCCGTCCGATGAGATCCAACGGTCGGCATCGCTTGGGCTGCTTTCAGCCTAGGCGGGGAAGGACATTCCCGGCCCAGGCCCAGGTTGCGGCCTGGGTACGGGGGAGCGGGCGCACGTCGCGCTGCTACTACGGACTGGGCCGTGGCTGGGCCGCGCGCTGCTGCTATGGACCGGGCCGCTTTTGCTATTTTGGGCTGAAGACGGTAACAGTTTGAGCCATTTCCTTTTTCTTTTCCTTTTCCAGTAAAAGTTTTATTTTCTGGAAAATGGATAAATGGCTCAAAGAAAATAGAAAAGAGATTTTTCCTGTGGGCAAAATTCATTAAATTGAATTAGTTTTTCCGCTGCTAAAGAAATAGTTTATTCTCTAGTTATTTTGAACCAACGTGATATTTAATTGGAGAAAAAAGAGATTTTAACATGATTATGATGTTGTTATTTTCTAACTAACGTTGTTAATAACAATGTCGTAATTTTAATGATTTTATACATTATTTTTATTTCTGCTCAACAGTGATGTAGATTTAATGTATAAACAGTTGTATGTTTTAATTTTGACCAACGTTGGAATCAAGGCATGCAATTATTGTTATTATTTATGTTCTCACTCTATATGAATTGTGTTTTCAGGCAGATACAACTTGATGGGTTGTATCAAAGAGATCCCCACTCTCAAAGGTGACAACTATACGGAGTGGAAGAAAAAGATTGACCTGGCCTTCATCTTGTTTGAGGTAGACTGGGTAGTCACCTCACCGTGTCCCACTGAGCCTGTGGCACCGGTGAGAGAGACAAACGAGGCTGATGCCGCTTGGGCAACTAGAGAGAGGGATTTTGCATTCCAAAAGATGTCCTATGACCTTGAGCATAGAAAGTGGGTCACTGCCAACAAAAAATGTTTGGCTGTGATAAAGAACACGATTGAGCCTGCAATTGTGGGCTCAATCCTAGAGTGTGACACGATCACCGAGTACCTCGATAGAATAAAGAGTCAGTTCACTGTCTCTTCAAAGACATATGCTACCCAGCTGATAAAGCAGCTGGTGACAGAGATGTACTCTAGAAATGATGGCATAAGAGAGCACATACTAAGGATGAGCAATTTGGCATCTAAGCTAAAACCAATGGATCTGGCTCTCAAGGAAGAGTTCCTTATCCATCTGATTTTTGCTTCCTTGCCAAAGAAATTTGACACTTTTGTTGTCAACTACAACATATAGCCCGAGAAGTGTGACTTAGAGAGACTCATGGCTATGTGTGTGCAAGAGGAGGAGAGAATGAAAGCTGTCAATGGTGGCACTATCAATTATGTGAAAGACAACAAGAAAAAGAATAATAATGCTAACTTCTCTTCAAAGTCAAAGGAAAAGGGTCCCATGCTGCATCAGCCTCAGCAGAACAAGTTCATAGTAGAGAAAGACCAGTGTCTCTACTGCAAGAAGACAGGACATTATAAGAATGATTGTCCCGATTACTTAAAGATGATCATGGCAAAGAAAGGTGAGAACATTATTACGTTCATAAATGAATCCCTGTATTTACAGTATTCGAAATCTACTTGGTGGATTGACTCAGGTGTAACTATTCATGTTGCTAATTCCTAACAGAGATTCCGTTCGACGAGGACTACGCAAAGAAGAGAAAGACACGTTAAAATTGCAAATGGAGTCCGAGCAGATATTGAAGCCGTTGGTGATCTTTCTCTAGAGCTTGCTGATAGCTTCACACTTTTACTTAGAGATGTACTTTATGTTCCCTCTTTACAGAGAAACTTGATTAGTGTTTTATGCTTGGACAATGATGGATATGATTGCTATTTTGGAAATGGCAAATATAAGATAACATTTAATAATGCATGTGTTGGTCTTACTATCTTATAAAATGAGCTTTATTTGTTATCACTACGTGATGATGTGAATGTTGTATGTGATGATGGGAACGTTGCGTGCGACAATGAGAATGTATCCTCATCTGTGGATGTAAACAGAAAACGAAAGAGAGCTCATGATGCGTCGTTAAAATTATGGCACTGTCGTTTAGGCCATATTTCGAGAGAGAGAATAGAAAGACTAGTTAAGAATGATATTCTTCCTCCATTAGAGTTCTCAGATTTAGAACAATGCAGAGAATGCATAAAAGGAAAGTATGTAAAGAAAATTAAGAAAGATGCCAAACGAAACGCAGAAATTTTACAGATTATTCACATAGACATCTGTGGTCCGTTTCCTATAAAGAGTGTGGATGGTTATGATTCGTTCATAACATTCACAGATGATTACTCCCGTTATGGCTACATTTATCCAATCAAAGAAAGAACAGAAACATTAGATAAATTTAAGATATTTAAGGCAGAAGTTAAAAACCAACACAATTTTAAGATTAAGATAGTTAGGTCCGATCGTGGGGGGAGTACTACGGTCAGCATACCCCATATGGCCAAATTCCTAGACCTTTTGTAAGGTTCTTACAGGAGAATGACATAGTAGCCTAGTATTCTACACTGGGCGAACCTCAGCAGAATAAAGTAGCTGAAAGACGCAATTGTACCCTGATGAATATGGTGCGCAGTATGATAAGTTACTCCACCTTACCGTTGAGCATGTGGATGGAGGCATTAAAAACCACCATTCATATTCTCAATAGAGTACCAAGTAAGTCAGTGCCCAAAACACCGTATGAGTTATGGACAGAAAGAGTACCCTTACTAAACCACTTACGTGTGTGGGGGAGTTCTGCTGAGGCTAAAGTATTTAACCCAAACATTGGGAAGCTAGATTCTAAAACAGTAAGTTGCTATTTCATTGGCTACCCAAAAAAGTCAAAATGTTTTTGTTTCTACTGTCCAGACAGACATACAAAGTTTGTGGAAACGAGACACGCTGTCTTCCTAGAGGATGAAATGATGAGAGGGAGCATGGTAGCTCGAGAAATTGACCTTGAAGAGAAGCGGGTGTATGCGCCTACTCCGATGATTTATGAGCCATTTTTCTCACTACCTACTGTCGCTGCACCGACAGTGCAAGATACTGTGGTGCTAGCATCTATTGTTATTCCGCCTGTGGCAACAATGAATGACGATGAGGAACCTATTCTTCAGGATCCTGTAGAACCTATTGCCACACATGAGGGGGAGCAACAACAGCCTCAAATAGAAGATGTGCCAAATGTGGAGGTCCCTAGAAGGTCTTAAAGAGTTAGAAAATCAGCTATTCCTGCTGACTATGAAGTATACAACACTGAGGAATTTCAAATGGAGGATGATCCCACCTCATTTGAAGAAGACATGAGAAGTGACCATTCATCAAAGTAGTTTGAGGTCATGGAAGATGAAATAAAATCTATGAATGCCAATAAAGTTTGGGACTTGAAAATAATTCCTAAAGGAGCCAAAACAGTAGGTTGTAAATGGGTCTACAAAACAAAACTTGACTCTCAAGGGAATATAAAGAGATATAAAGCGTGACTTGTGGCAAAAGGTTTTACGCAAAGAGAAGGCATTAATTACAATGAGACCTTTTCTCCAGTCTCATGTAAGGATTCCTTCAGAATCATAATGGCATTAGTGGCACATTACGATTTAGAATTACATCAGATGGATGTAAAGACGACATTTCTCAACGGGGACTTGGAGGAAAATGTTTACATGGCACAACCAAAATGTTTTGTCATGGAAGGAAAAGAACGAATGGGATGCCGCCTAAAGAAATCTATTTATGGATTAAAACAAGCTTCAAGACAATGGTACTTGAAGTTTGATCAGACAATAAGGAATTTTGGGTTTAAAGAGAATGTAGAGGACAATTGTGTCTATGCAAAGTTTAAGGATGGGAAGTTTATCTTCCTTGTCCTGTATGTGGATGATATCTTACTTGCTAGTAGTGATGTCAATCTACTACTGGAGACAAAGAAGTTTTTGTCCTCAAATTTTGATATGAAAGATCTTGGTGAAGCTTCATTCGTTTCTAGGGATTGAGATTCACCAAGATAGAAGTAAAGGAGTATTAGGACTGTCACAAAAGGCATACATAGAAAAGATCTTAAAGAAATTCAATATGCACAAATGTAGTTCCTCACCTGCTCCTATAGTCAAGGGCGACAAATATGGAGATTTTCAATGCCCTAGGAATCAGTATGAGACCGATCAAATGAAAACGGTTCCATATGCTTCAGCTGTCGGAAGCTTACAATATGCTCAAGTATGTACGCGCCCTAACTTGGCATTTGTTACCGGGTTACTTGGTAGATTCCAGAGCAATCCAGGAACAGAGCACTGAAAATTAGTAAAGAAAGTCTTACGTTATTTGCAAGGAACAAAAAGCCTCATGATGATGTATAGAAGATCATATTCACTCCATATAGTGGGATATTCAGATTTTGGTTATGCGGGAGATGATAGAAAATCCACGTCTGGATATGTATTCACTCTCGCAGAGGGAGCTATTTCATGGAAAAGCTCAAAGCAAACCGTCACTACATCATCCACAATATATGCCGAGTTTGTAGCGTGTTATGAGGCAACGGGGCAGGTGAACTGGCTAAAGAAGTTCATACCCGGTTTGAAAGTGGTTGACGACATCTATAGACCACTTAAGTTATACTGCGATAATAATCCGGCAGTACAGTATGCTCACAACAATAAGTCAAGTGGTGCTGCCAAACACATTGACATAAAGTATTATGTTGTGAAAGATAAAGTTTGGGATCATGTCATAAGTCTTGAGCATATAAGTATCAAAAAGATGCTCGTGGATCCGCTTACAAAAGGCTTACCACCCAACGTGTTCAGAGAACATGTAGCCGCCATGGGTTTAAGGGAAAGCCTATAATTCGTGGATAAAAGAAGGCCTAAAGTTAAGTATCTATTTCAGAACAGACTGATGTGTTGTAGTTGTTAAATCTATCGGCAATTGATCGTGACGATGAAACATGATCTATGTGCTAATCTGTAATGGAATGAACAAAAGTAAATGATATGAAATTGAAAGATGGTTGTAGATCAAGGGGGAGATTGTTAGATTGATCTCTAATCCCAAACTGGGCTCAACGGCCTAGTTGGGCCTTTGATTCGTGCCCTGATCGAGAGCGCCCAACCCACTATGGCTGGAGGGCCCCTGTCACACTGCGCTATATATAGAGGTGGGGGCCGGCGGCTCTGAGTACGAGGTTCACCTGAGCCGAGCTCCCCACCGAAACATAAATCCTAATCCTGATCAGAGAGGGGCGCAGCCAGTGACGGGAAGCCACCAGCCGCGCTGCCCCGCTCCACCGACGTCGACGACTTCATCGACCTCTTCCCCGAACGTCGCTGCCCATGCGCAGACTTCATCGACGAACGAGATGACGGCTTCTGGATCATCTCCCTCTGCGGTGTCAGGTTCGATACGTCCTTCTCTTTTCCCTCTCTGTCTCTCTAGTTCTACATGTATTAGGATGCGCTGCGTCTTTTATCCCGAATAGAATCACTCTATCAGCTAGATCTATGCTCCTAATGATCTTATATAACTAACATGGAGGAGTCGTGCACCCACACCTCATCGTCATCATCCCCACCCCTGACACTGAAACTCTTCTCCATCCCGAGTTCTCGACAACCAAACACGAAAACGACGATGTCTCACTCCACGTTATTGGACTGAGGCTGAGAAGAGCGTGGGGGGTGCTTATATAAGGGTCAGGGGGCGGCAGGAGACTGAAGAATCTGAATCTCTCTATATACACACAAATAAACAAATGGATATGGATCGATCTCCAATTCTCGTCCGACGTCCAGGAGATGTGACTCTCTGCATTCAAGGACTCCGGCAGCAAACTGCGATATATCGGTTGTCCGCTATAACGCATCATGACTTGAGATTCTCGCACCGAAAGTCAGAGGTACAATGCATGCAAACGCCAGCCAGCCATCGGCAACATCTAGCATCCAGGCATCCAGCACCAGCAGGTCACAAACGCGCTCAGAAAGCGTCCGCGGCGCCGTGTTGCAATTGCAATTCGCCGGGTGCGTTTCGATCGATCTCTTGCCGATTGAAAGTGTGACCAACCTCCAATGTTACCATTGCGCAGGTATCCGGCAGCTCCTTTTATCCGCCCACGCCACCGGCCCACACGCGGGCCGTCCGTGCCCCTCTGTTTCCCCGCGCGAGTTCGAACTGCCACGGCAAGATGGAGGAAGGGAAGTGAAGGGAAGGGAAGGGAGGGGAGAGAGAGAAGAGAGGGCAAGGTGCGTCGCGCGAGGAAGACACGAGTGTAGAGCCGAAGTTCTACGGCAAGCCGCTGTCCGCTAGCCACCGACGCTATTGCAACAATTGCAACATCGATCTACTTTTGAAATATCCTGATTAAATATTTGCAACATACGTCCGAATACAGATAAAACACTTGAAACATGTGTCTGAAACACTTAAAAAACCCCAAAACGCTTAAAAAGGTATTGCAAAACATATACAACATTTAGATAAAACACTTGCAATATATGTGTGAAACATATGTAACATCCAGATAAACACGCTTGCAACATACGTCCGAAAAAACAGATAAAACATTGGAAATAAACGCTTGCAACATACGTGTACAACCATTGCAACATATGCAACATCCCGATCTACTTTTGCAACATCCATACTATCGGATTGTTTTGCTTCAACAATATCCAGCAAAGTGATCGCGTAGACGGAATTAGATGATAGCACACGGGGACACAAAGATTTATATCGGTTCGGGACGCGGTGTGCGCTAAACCCTACTCCAGTGGTGCAGCTGCTCTTGTATTCGTATGCTGAATCCCGTGCCCGAGGTCCCTACCCTCCTTTATATAGGCCGGAGAGGTAGGGTTACAGAGAGGGCAATCAGGCTAGCAGATTGTGTTCCTAGTTTGTTACACGATATGTGCAACAGATTGATCCTAGCTATCGTCCAGATACACCCGCCTTGAAGCAAACTGATAATTCAAAGAGATGGTTAGTTCTAAAAGGTTAAGGAGGAGTGGTCTTGTTATGGTGATATGAACTTTTATGCGCGTATGCATAAATGTACAATACTATAAATATATACCTTGATGATTGCAAACCATCAATGAGAATTTTAGCCATGTACAAAATTCAATTTGTAATATTAACATTACAAACATCACGTTTGCATTATCATTTTTGTAACAATACAACACATTTATGCTCAAATTATCAGGGCATTATTTGTTCCCGTTGCAGCAAAAAAAAAGATCTATACAGTAGAGTTGGTGAGCCTGCGACGTCGCGCTTTCCATGCCCGTGTTAATTCAACGAACTTTACTTTTTGGATTAAATGCCACTTTAATGTCGGTATTTAATTTGACAGTATTGTTATCATATCGTGCGATTCGCGTGTTTAGTACAAAAGTTTAGCTGTCCCCGTAGCAACGTACGGAAACGCTATCTAGTAAGTAAAAAAAAGCCGCTCCAATAAGCCTAGATAGAAATATAGGCCTTGTTTAAATTCAGGGTGTAAAGTTTTAGGATGTCACATCGGATGTTGCATGGGGTGTTCAGATACTAATAAAAAAAAATTACAGAATCCGTCAGTAATCCGCGAGACGAATTTATTAAGCCTAATCAATCCATCATTAGCACATGTGTTACTGTAGCACTATATTATCAAATCATGGACTAATTAGGCTTAAAAGATTCGTCTCGCAAATTAGTCGCAAATTATACAATTAGTTATTTTTAGTCTATATTTAATATTCTATACATGTGTCAAAATATTCGATAAGATAGAGTGTAAATTTAGGGAGAGGTGGTCATGATAAGAGGCAGCAGAAGAGAACCGGCCTGTTCGTTGGTTGGTTTCTGGGCTGGTTTGGGCTGGCTGGTGCTGGTTTATTGTGAGAGAAAAAGCACTGTTGGCTGGCTAATTTGGGCTGGCTAAAACCAATAAGCGAACAGGCCGAACTTGTGGACAAGGCTTCAGATCTTGGCCAATCATTGAAGAGAGAATTCCTTATTTGACACCAGACAAATGACCTGTTCCCTTTTTGGCCCTCAAAAAATTTCCGTTCCCTATTTGACATCGAGTTCAACTTTCGTTCCTTCTATGACACTCCGTTGGGTTTGACATCCATGAACCGTTAACTGCCACGTGAAAAGACGATTTTGCCCCTGTGGGCCCCATCACCCTCCTCTCCTCCCTTTCTTCCCCACGTACGGTCATGGCCGCGCCGCTCCCCGCCCTCGACGAGCTCGCCCCGGCCATGGCCGCGACGGCCCTCAACGAGTTTTCCCCGGCCATAGCCGCGACGGCCCCCGATGTGCTCGCCCCGGCCCGCCGCACCGAGTTCGCGACGGCCGCGCGCTGTCCTCCCCGAGGTCGCGCCCTCCCTCCCGACCTCGCGCTCCGTCCCGCCATGGCAGCGTGGGAGCTCGGACCACCGCGTCGCACCACGATCTGGTGGAGCCGGCGCGCCGCCCTCGGCCAGCCCCGCGCCTGCCACCGGCGCGCGAGAGCTCCCCGCGCGAGCTCCTCGCGAGATTTTCCCCAGCCATAGCCGCAACGGCCCCCGACGTGCTCGCCCCGGCCCGCCGCACCGAGCTCGCGACGGCCGCGCGCTGTCCTCCCCGAGGTCGCGCCCTCCCTCCCGACCTCGCGCTCCGTCCCGCCATGGCAGCGTGGGAGCTCGGACCGCCGCGCCGCACCGCGATCTAGTGGAGCCGGCGCGCCGCCCTCGGCCAGCCCCGCGCCTGCCACCGGCGCGTGAGAGCTCCCCGCGCGAGCTCCTCGCAAGAGGGAGCCATGGCTGCACCAGCCACGCGAGCTCCGGCCGCGCCCGCATCCCGCGCCGCGAGAGCCCATCCTGAACCGTGCCATGGCCGGTGCCGGCCTTCGCCTGAGCTCCTCCCCTCCATGGCCGGCGCCGACCTCCGCCTGAGCTCCTCCCCGCCATGACCTCCGTCGACCTCAGCCCGAGCTCCTCCGCCAGCGAGCAGCGCCGCCCTCCCCTGCCTCATCCACCAACAAGCCGCGCCGCCCTCCCCTGCCTCCTCCATCAGCGAGCAGCGCCGCCACTCCCTGCATCCTCCACCAGCGAGCGGCACTGCCATCCCTTGCCTCCTCCGCCAGAAAGGGAAGAGAGGAGGGAGAAGGTGGTGGGGCCCACAGGGGCAAAATCGTCTTTTCACGTGGCAGTTAACGGTTCACGGATGTCAAACCCAACGGAGTGTCGTATAAGGAACGAAAGTTGAACTCGGTGTCAAATAGGGAACGAAATTTTTTTGAGGACCAAAAAAGAAACGGGTCATTTGTCTGGTGTCAAATAAGGAATTCTCTCCATTGAATGCTATGCGTTCTCCTTGTCGCTCCATCAGGGAAGAAAAAGAACTACTCCGTACTGAATTTCTGAATTCTGATGAAGTGATGATCTATACTTTTCATCGAAGGGATGATCGCAAGAACTTTAAACTTCTAGTCTGATTTTATTCATATCATAATCATGGCTCTTGAGCCTGATCAAATTAACACAAATCATAATTACTTTTACAGCGTATGCGATCATCGATCGATCTCTCCTTTAGCGGAAACAAATTCATTATAGTAATATAAAATTCCTCTCGTGCTATCCGGCCAAAAGAGCACGCGCGCATGCGTCAGTGATGACTCAGTTCTTGGGGTCCTGCTGCACCGTCGTGGCAGGGACGCCATCGCTGCCGTGCAAGGACGCGGACGGTGGCGTCCACGGGTTTCCTGGATGACGAGGCCACGGCCACGCCGGCATGGGCGGCGGGTGGAACGGAAACGGCGGCAGCGGCGGCCAGTTGCCCCCCGGGTGCGGCCACGCGGGCACCGGCGGCGGGTGGAACGGGAACGGGGGCAGCGGCGGCCACTTGCCGCCCGGGCCGGGGTGCGGCCACGCCGGGAACGGCGGCCACGGGTTGTTCCCTGGGTGCGGCTGCGGGTGCGGCCATGCAGGTAGCGGCGGCGGGTGGAGCGGGAACGGCGGCAGCGGCGGCCAGTGGCCGGTGCCCGGCGGGCGCGGCCACGGGAACGGCCACGGCGGGTTCTGCTGGCCGTGGGGGCTGTCGGCCGCCGGCGCACCTGGTGTGTACGGCTCCGGTGGAGGCGCGGGTGGGGAAACGGCCGGCTCCGGCTCCGGAGGCGCGTGGTGCCCGTGGTGCTTGGGCGGCGCCTTCGGGTGGTGGTGCTTCGGCTTGGGTGGTGGCGCTGCCTTCTCGTGGTCCTTGTGCTTGCTCTTCACGTGCTGGCCATGGTGACCCGTCAACGGCGGCGGCGCGGGGACGACAGGGGCGGACTCTGGAGTTCCCACCGCCGGCGGGGCTGCGGCATCTGCAGCCGGCGGCTGCGGCTCTAGCACAGGCACCGCCGCCGGCGCCGGGGCACCGGCCTGCTGGCTGCCTTCCGGTGCGTCGGCGAATGAGGAGTTGACCAGCAGCGACCTCGAGGAAGCCGCGCAGCATGACGCGAGCAGCGCGATGGCGAGTGCCACCACGCATGTCATCTTGACGAGTGCTTCCGCCGCATGCGTGGAAGCTCTTCTTGCTGCCATGTTGGCAGATCTCCCTTGGTTTTTGCATTGGTGCATGGGGTGGCTATGCTTTATATAGGCTACAATTTGTTAAGTGTTGTGGGTTGGTAAGGTAAAAAAGTATTTACCTGTGGAATTTTAAGCTTCAACTGAGTTTGGTATTAGAACATTTTGTAGTGATCTGCCTTTTTACCTGCTTAGTGCTGAATTCAAATGTTTTATATCGACAATGGGTTGTTGGCCGGTGTGCCCATGATTCGATGAAGGTGACTGGCATTATATGAAAGTTTAGGCAGGAGTCATGTTTTCACTACTCATGGTGGATCTCCATGATCGCTCTTTACCAATGATGTCTTGTATTCACCCGTTAAAAAGATATATGTTCTGTTGTTCAGTGTGTAGCCACATATAGTGTCCATGATAGCCGTAGCAAAGAAAAGTGCCCTGATTTTTGTGTGTGTGTTTGTCCTCCTACTCAGCGGCGGACAGTGACGAAGCCAGAAAATAATTTAGGAGGGGCTGAACAAAAGAATAGAGGTTTTTATATCTTCTCTTAACCTTAGTCCCTCCTACCTAATATATGTATGTATAAAATTTTAAATGAGGACTTAGAAAAACTCCACGTGCTCAGGATGGGTAGGGGGGGCTGAAGCCCCCCTAGCCCCACCGCTGGCTACGTCCCTGGCGGCGGATCCAGGAAATATTTTAGGGGGGACTGAACAACACATAACTTCGACTGCTGCTCGATCTTAAGTCTCAGCCCCCCTACACTATAGAACTTTGTCTAAAAATCCATGGGGGCTCTACAGTGTTTTCCACAGCTCCGGTGTGGGTAGGGGGGCTCGAGCCCCCCCCCCCCCCCCCCCCCCCCCCGCGTTGGATCCGCCCATGCTCCTACTATAAGTACCCAAAAAAAGTTTTGCAATCTGATTACAAATGGCTTAGTCCATTCAAACTTTCCATTCTTCCGCGTCCAACCCATAGAATTTTGCGAGACTGACAACAATCTCATAAACTTTTATGTGGCAAGGCATGTGATCTGGTCCACAGCCGACCAGATCCATAAAGGTATCCTTATGCTCACAAGTGTGGTGTTCAGTCTTTATGTTCGGAATACATGGATTGTTTGGACAGTTCTAACCCAAAAATGATGAGATAATTTCCATACTTGCCGAGTCATATTGACACTATACAAATAAATAATAGTATTCCAATAAATAGTTTCTTCAAAATAGTTTTTTTATTCAATCACATATCTTCTCCTATCACCCATCTATCATATTTCTTCCTCGTGTAGACATAGTTTTTTTTATAAGAGACCAGTTCCTTCTCTCTCTCTCTTCCTTAATTCTAGTGACACACAACCATTTTACTTTTAGTTGGCATCCTAATGTATAACCTTAGAAACCATCCTAGTTTCTGGGTTGAGACTGCCCTTATAGGCTCTTGATTGGTGAAGTCATTCAATGGTGTAACACGTACCAATGTACCCTAGATTTTTAAGAAACCTTGATTAGCAATTATTTGGTTGTTCATCATTATTTTACCAAACGTTGTAGCTATTAGGCCAGTCTTAATGCAGTGTTTCAATGCACAATTACCAAGAGTGCCACATCAACATTACAGGTGAATGAAACAGTCCATCTTAGTGCATAGTTTCATGTAGTTTCATATGCTAGCCACATCATTTCATTTAATTGTGATATGGCGCTATGATCAAATGTGGCATAGGAAATATATAGCCTTGTAACCGCATAATTTTTTTTGTTCATCTTGCGCAGAAGATCCTCGAGAGAACATGAGAATGAAACAAATCAGTCTCAATGAATTTTTCATTGTGTTGTTGAAAGGTCCTAAATGGCTAGAGGTGGTGAATAGCCTAATTAAAATTTCTACAAATCACTAGGGCAAAGTGTTAGACAACAATAAGACGATATTGCAATTTTACTCTAGCTCTACAAGGTGAAAAGCTTTTACCGAATGCTAGAAGCTATGATCTCTATATCAAATTCACACAATCAAGCAAGCTATGCACTATTAACAACTAGTGAGTTAGGAAAAGCTAGTTACAACTAATTACAAATACACAAATGAATAACTAGCTACACAAGATAAGCAAGCACGCTCTACACAATTTATGCTAGAAATTGAAATGCAAGAGATAGAGCGATATAACGAACTGGACAAGTGTCCAATGAGAAAATCCAATGAGACAATGGGACACAAGATTTATCCCCGTGGTTCGGTTGCTTGCTGGCAACTTAGTCCATGTGGTGGCGATACACTCACTTGGAGGTTCACGCGCTAATAGGCCTCACACGCCTAACCCAACACTTAGCAATTTACAAGAGTTACCTTTCGCAATCTCCCACGGGGAAGGTCCATGTTGTGCCGCACTTAGTCCATGTTGTGCCGCACAACCAACACAAATGAGGATCCACAAGCCACGAGCAATTTACAAGAGTTAACTTTAGCAATCTCCCACGGGGAAGGTACAAGAAACCCCTCACAACAACCACGATCAGAGCCGGAGACAATCACCACCCTCCGCTCAACGATCCCGCTGCTCCAAGCCGTCTTGGTGGCGGTAACCACCAAGAGTAACAAGAAAACCGCAGCAACAATGATCCTTAAGTGCCACTAGATGCCTCAACTCAATGCAAATGCACTTTGGATCACTCCCAACCCACTTAGATGATGAATCAAGCAAGGAGATGAGTGGGAGAAGCTTTCTCAGGTCTAGAGGGATGTATCACATGTAAAAATGGCCAAGAGACCGGCCAAGAGGCTTAAATAGAGAGCCAAGCTCTCAACTAGCTGTTTGGCCCCATGACCGACCGTTGAACCCGGTTTATCGGGACCGTCGGACCATGGTCTCCGGGTCTGAAGCCCTACACTGGCCACTACCACTGCGCCACGTGTCCCATTCAAACAAAGTAGCCATTGGCGCCTCGAACGGCTCTCTGCCGCACGCCACACGTCGTCGTCGGACCCACCGTCGGTCATGAATAGTGACGGTCCGACGGGGTGCGAAATCTACACCGAGAGGTCCAGAAACGTGAAAAACCGTCAAACTCGAGTCCGACGCCATCCATCGGACCAAGCCTCGGTCTGACTCTCTCAGTCACCGATCGCGCCTGTAGCTAGGGTTAGCCATCAGACTGTCGCTCAATGGTCTGGGGACCACCTTGAGTCGAGTTCGACGCTCGCGCTATCTCTTTGTTCAGTTAGGGTCGCCCATCGGACTGGTGGCACTTGTTTCGATGCCCTGCCAACCAGGGTCCGACGCCTCGGATCTTCTTCTTTTCACTTCCAACTTCCACCCTTGCTTCCATGTGCCAACACCAAAGTTTCCCAAACACTTGTGCACGTGTGTTAGCAATTTTCAAAGCATTTTCCAAGGGCATGTTAGCTCACTAGGATCGAAATGCATATGCAATGAGTTAGAACTCCTAGTGGCACTTGATAACCGCTTTTACCATGATTTTCTCCTCTTCATAGTACGACTATCTATCCTAAATCCAATCATGCACTCTATTGTGTCTTGATTGGCAAAATAAAATGGCCCTATCAATTATACCTTTGCCTTGAGCCTATTTTGCTTTTCTCTTTTTTTCTTTTTCAAGTTGGAGCACTTGATCACAAACTTTTGGCCATCACCATCCATCACCATGGTTGCCATCTAGCTCCATCTTGGACTTGGACCAACCTATCTCATCTACAAACTTAGAGCATAGGGTTAGTCCAAATATGTTTCATCAATTATCCAAAACTAAACTAGGACTTTTAGTTGTTAAACGTGACTTGTGCAGTAAATCCTTGAGAGCACATGAGAATGAAACAAATTAGTCTCGATGAAATTTTCATTGTGTTGTTAAACGTGATGCACGAGTTTCATCCTAATGAAACTTTATTTGTCTCTTTCCTCATAAATACCATGCCAACTAAGCAAATTTGCTGATGTGTCGTAACTTTAAAGAGAATCAAACTCTTGTGAACCCACAACTGAGAATGGTATTAGGAGTAATTATGTGTATTTCTATGATGGTTGATATGTAATAACCTTCCTAGGTTATTAACTCCTCTATTTGGCTATGTATACACTCTCCGTTCCTCCTGAATAATTCTATTCCTAGGGTTTATATTATCGATATTTAAAAAATAATGGTGTTGACTGATAAATGAGAAATTCTAGTAGTTTGAATTCAAATTCACAAAATTTTCGGCCAATACCAGTTTTGTATGGGCCCTAACCAATAATACTGAAATATCGAAAATATCGGTTTTGCACTGATGATAAGTTAAACCCTATGTATCTAGATTAAGGCTGGACGAAAAACTCGAAGCTCGTTAGCTCGCTCGGCTCGTGACTGGCTCGACTCGGCTCGGCTCGGCTCGTTATGATAACGAGCCAAGCCGAGCCAAGATTTTAGCTCGTTAGCTATAACGAGCCAACTCGAGCCAGCTCGCGAGCCGCTCGCGAGCTAAATGAGCCAAGCTTTTAGGAAAAAAGTATCATTTAAGGTTGTTAGATGCATGAATACTATAATATTTTATTATACTTGTATATATATTAGCACATATTAATTTTTTTATTCGATTTAAGGTTGTTAGATGCATTTCTTTTGTATTATTATTATTCTCAAACTTTAGATAAATGCAAATATTATATTTTATGTATTTTTTTTATACCTGGCTCGCGAGCTTAACGAGCCAGCTTGAGCTTTTAACGAGCCGAGCCGAGCTGGCTTTCTGGCTCGTTAGGATAACAAGCCGAGCCAAGCTAGCTCGTTATCTTAACGAGACCGAACGAGCCGAGCCGGCTCGTTATCCCGCCTTAATCTAGATACATATTAAAAGTTATATATCTAGAGAAGACAAAATGACTTAGAATTTGGAACTAGGAAGAACATAACACTATGGAACAAAATGGGACATAAAATATTTTTTTTTAGTAGTCACGAAGAGAGAGAAAAACAAATGGCAGAAACGACCAAACTTGATCGGACTACGAACGCTGCTTTCACTGCCGTGCTATTCATGAAATGGGCCGAAACATGCCACAGCCCACAGGAACCTACTAGTTGTTGCCGTGCTGAGCACATGCAGCTTCCACGCACAACTCGTCGCAAAAAAAAAAAAAAAAACCCTTCCACGCACAAGGTCTTTTTTCTCTCTCCCTTTGAGGCACCGCATGTGCTACGTATACCGGTATATACCTCAGGACCTAGCGTAGCAGTATCATCAAGAACGGGAATGCTGGCGGGAATTCCTGTATAAAATACGGGTACCGGCAAAACAGCCAGGAGAATGCCTCAGACAGTTTTCAGTCCCGTTTCTATTAAAATGGTCAGAAGGATGCGTGAACTCTTTCCACACAGTCCCGTTTTTATTAAGCTGTTCCTAGTTCCGTCCTGTATTGAGAAAACAGAACACGCCGATCCCGTTTCCCTGGTTCCGTCCTGTATTCGAATTTTCCTGAGAAAACAGAATACAGGTGGGAAAAATGTGGAAACGGCATTGGTTGGAGCAGGATTTGTCCTGTCCTATTTTCATCCCTACTGAGTTAAAGTTCAAGGACCAGTGAACTTCAGTTGCTACCAAAAGAATGACATGAGTAGGACATAGACTCAGATTTCAACAGCTAGCTAGGACATGCTCCCTCCATCCCAGAAAGACCGTAGTTGTAAGACTGGGCACGCAAATTAAGGCTGGTGTGCTGTCCCTGTAAAAGGGTTATTGATACACTGACAGCTGTAATTTGTAATCATTGCTGTACCGAACAAGCATCACTGTCTCGTTCGCTGATCTGAAACTTGATTAAAACTAGCTGGTTGTTGTGAGGAAGAAACACCGTAACGGCCGGAACATGCACAATGATTTACGAGAAAAGCAGCCAGTTGGTCTGAAAAAATCAGACCAGCAAACGGCGCCACAGTTCTCGGATATGGAACTCTAGAAGATACAGAGAACAAATAACAATAAACAAATGGACTTCCTAGATGGTTCTTGCGGCCAGGAATAGTACACGTGGATACAAATAACAATAAAAGAATTTGTGCCACACTAAATTTGTGGACAGGAATTGTTAGGCGCCATCTGTCTCCCTTTCAAAATTTGAAAACTGGCGCCTTTGCACAAACCAGGTGAAGCCCCACTATAAAAAGGCTTCGTAGTCATCCTTGCTATCCATTTCCACATCAACCATGGCCATAGACCTAAACACAATACCAAATGAAGAAAATGGAGATGCCTTGCCTGACCTCAACACCATGCAAATGGAGATCCTTTACCTGACCTGAATGAAAACCCTGCAGATGAGCAAGTCCCTGATGCCCATCCTCTCGAGGAAGTCCATCTCCAGGAAGGTCATGCCCAGCATCTCCAGATTGGTGTGCATGGCATAGATCTCAACGTTGCAGCCTGCGAGGAAGAACTATTTCATGAAGGTGAGTTTTCTCTTAACTGCACTTACACAGCAAGTAATTCATGATTCCTCTGTCTAAAACAAGAATCATCTTGAATAAAATATTTTGCCCCAGCTCAGCGCCGGCCCTCATCCCAGCTCGGCTCCAGTCTTCTATGCATCTACTTTGCCCCGGCCCAGGGACTCGGCGCCAGGGACGCTGGCGCCGAGCTAGGGTTCATTTTCTGAATTTTTTTCGCCAGAAGTCTATTTGTGAGAAACTTTTAAAAAAATAGCTAAAAAGTAAAAAATTTGGTATCGTAGATGGATGGGGAACAGAGCCGGTGTGGGAGAGTAGAGGATGGGATGAGATGCGGCAGGCCAAAGGTGTGGACGAGGGCGTCTGTGACGTGCGGTCGATTTTTTTCTTTTTATTTACCCCAACGGCGGCCAGTACCAGCACCGAGAGACTTCCGTGTGTGTTTTTCTTTCTTTCCTTTTTATTCGCGAGCAGGGCCCGTACCAACGCTCGAGAGCCTTCCCTGAAGTTGGAACAGAAAGTTTTCAGATGTCAGTCCCACGTAAGGGTCTATTCGACTGGTATTAAAGTCGACTGATAAGCCAGCTGAAGCTGTTCTATTATAAGCGAAAAATATCGTAGATTCTAGCTGATAAGTCGGCTGATAAGTTCACGCGAACAAACCCTAAAATGATGGCCTAGGCTATTGCTCCTAAAACTACGGTCTTTCTGGGACGGAGGGAGCAGATGACATCAGTATTGTTGTGATCCAAACCATTACATGCTGAACCCAATAGTACCTTGGGTATTGAACATGTATTATTGAATTGGGTACCTGGATGGTATCAGAATCAAGTTTGAGGACCAGTGGAACATCTTACTATAACTGAAAGCAAACAATGTAACTGACAACAGGAAGGCAGTTATAGTAGTGGGGAAAAAAATCAAATCATAGGCCCTAAGGCCTGCTGCTTCAGGTAAACAAATGGAACCCAAAGGCACAGCTGAGAAAAGAAATTAAAGCTCATTGCAGCATTCAGATGATAGTAGCGACCAAAGAAATGGTATAAGCAAGACCAGGACATAGACACAGATTTCAACAGCTAGCTAGGACAAAAGAGCAAGGAGAACAAGAAGGATCAGCGCCGACCGGGCAACCCAGCTTTGGTCGCTGCGGCCGACCGAGCGGGCAAGCAGCCCCAGCAGGACCAACCCGACCACTTTCGACAAGCTCATGAAGAATCCATGCATCAACCATGCCTATCCCGTCAAACACCTCTACAAGGACTGTGAGTTTCTCAAGTGCTTTCTGCGGCAAGCCGCCAAGCCAAAGGAAGGGAAAGGCAAGGAGGCGGTGGCCACGAAAGGAGGCACGGCAGGCAAGGATGAAGACGGCTTCCCCGATCCCGAGAAATGCCTCATGATCTTTGGGGGATTCGACGCTATCCACTCCAAGCGCCAGCACAAGGTACGCTAAGAGAGGCATGCGCCGCCGAGTCGACCATCCCCTATTTCCTTAGCTGGTCGGACTCTTCGATCACTTTTGATCAGAGAGACCATCCTTCCCACGTCGCCCGACCGGGTCGCTACCCGCTCGTCATTGACCCCATCATCTGCAAGAAGCGCCTCACCAAGGTGCTGATGGATGGAGGCAGCGGCCTCAACATTCTCTACGTCGACACCCTCGACGCCATGCGCATCCCCCGGTCGGAGCTCCGCTCAGTGAGCTCTCCCTTTTACGGCGTGATCCGAGGGGCGCAGGCGTATCCACTCGGGCAGATCGATCTGTCCGTCACATTTGGCGACCACGCCAACTTCCACTCGGAGGTCCTAGCATTCAAGGTAGTGGACTTGCCGGGGTCCTACCACGCCATCTTGGGGCGGCCATGCTACGCCAAGTTCATGGCGATCCTCAACTACCCCTATCTCAAGCTGAAGATACCAGGGCCGAACGGCATCATCACCATAGGTAGTACCTTCTCGCACGCCTACACATGCGACCGCGAGCATTACGAGCTCGCCACTGCCGTCATCAACTCCACTGAGCTCCTGGAGCTCAGGAATTCGGCGACTCCAGTAGTCCCCGACTGCAACGGGCAGACCTTCTAGAGTGCCTTTCATCCGACTGAGGAAACCAAGGCGGTGAAGATCGACCCCACCTTCCACGCACAAGGTCTTTTTTTTTTCTCTCCCTTTGAGGCACCGCATGTGCTGTATATATCTCAGGACCTAGCGTAGCAGTATCATCAAGAACGGGAATGCTGGCGGGAATTCCTGTATAAAATACGGGTACCGGCAAAACAGCCAGGAGAATGCCTCGACTGCTTTCAGTCCCGTTTTTATTAAAACGGTCAGAAGGATGCGTCAACTCTTTCCACACAGTCCCGTTTTTATTAAGCTGTTCCTAGTTCCGTCCTGTGTTGAGAAAACAGAACACGCCGATCCCGTTTTCCTGGTTCCGTCCTGTATTCGAATTTTCCTGAGAAAACAGAATACAGGTGGGAAAATGTGGAAACGGCAGGGGTTGGAGCAGGATTTGTCATGTCCTATTTTAATCCCTACTGAGTTAAGTTCAAGGACCAGTGGAGGATTCTATTACTCTACCTAAAAACTGAGGCCTGTTTAGATTGGGGTTATGAATCAGTATTTGGCACTGTAGCATTTTCGTTTGTATTTGACAATTATTGTCCAATCATGGCCTAACTAGGCTCAAAAGATTCGTCTCGTAATTTACAATCAAACTGTGTAATTAGTTATTTTTTTATCTACATTTAATACTCTATGCATATGTCCAAAGATTTGATGTGATGGAGAGAGAGTGAAAAAACTTGTCATCTAAACAAGGCCTAAAATGTAATTGACAACTGCAAGACTGTCACAAATAAAAAAGAAATCAAAGCATCGAAATAGGCCCCAAAGGCCTGTTGCTTCATGTAAACAAATGAAACCCAAAGGAGCAGCCAGGAAAAGAATGTAAACTTCAGTTGCTACCAAAAGAATGACATGAGCAGGACATAGACTCAGATTTCAACAGCTAGCTAGGACATACTTCCTCCATCCTAGAAAGACAGTAGTTGTAAGACTAGGCACGCAAATTAAGGTTGGTGTGCTGTCCCTGTAAAAGGGTTATTGATACACTGAGGTCTTGTTTAGGTTGTAAATTTTTGCAATCTGGACACTGTAGCACGTTTCGTTTGTATTTGACAAACTTTGTCCGATCATGGACTAACTAGGCTCAAAAGATTCGTCTTGTGATTCACAATCAAACTGTGCAATTAGTTATTTTTTTACCTACATTTAATGCTCCATGCATGCGTCTAAAAATTGATGTGATGAAGAGAGAGTGAAAAAACTTGGAATTTGGAGGTGATCTAAACAAGGCCTAACAACTGTAATTTGTAATCATTGCTGTACCAGAACAAGCATCACACTTAGTTCTCGGAGCCTTGTTTAGATTGGGGTTAGGAATCAGTATTTGGCACTGTAGCACTTTCGTTTGTATTTGATAATTATTGTCCAATTATGGCCTAACTAGACTCAAAAGATTCGTCTCGTAATTTACAATCAAACTGTGTAATTAGTTATTTTTTTATCTACATTTAATATTCCATGCATGTGTCCAAAGATTTAATGTGATAGAGAGAGTGAAAAAACTTGCAATCTAAACAAGGCCCGGATATGGAACTCTAGAAGATACAAAGAACAAATAACAATAAACAAATGGACTTCCTAGATGGTTCTTGCGGCCAGGAATAGTACACGTGGATACAAATAACAATAAAAGAATTTGTGCCACACTAAATTTGTGGATAGGAATTGTTAGGCGCCATCTGTCTCCCTTTCAAAATTTGAAAACTGGCGCCTTTGCACAAACCAGGTGAAGCCCCACTATAAAAAGGCTTCGTAGTCATCCTTGCAATCCAATTCCACATCAACCATGGCCATAGACCTAAACACAATACCAAATGAAGAAAATGGAGATGCCTTGCCTGACCTCAACGCCATGCAAATGGAGATCCTTTACCTGACCTGAATGAAAACCCTGCAGATGAGCAAGTCCCTGATGCCCATCCTCTCGAGGAAGTCCATCTCCAGGAAGGTCATGCCCAGCATCTCCAGATTGGTGTGCATGGCATAGATCTCAACGTTGCAGCCTGCGAGGAAGAACTATTTCATGAAGGTGAGTTTTCTCTTAACTGCACTTACACAGCAAGTAATTCATGATTCCTCTGTCTAAAACAAGAATCATCTTGAATAAATTATTTTGCCTCACCTCATTACAGTACAACACGAAGGTCTCGACTTTGATGGTCCGGTTGTTCATGATGACTTTTTTGATCTCAACATTGGAGTCTCTGCTCCGCAACAGGAGATGCAACAAGTTATCAGTAAGTATATGATCACCAACCTTTTTTATTTACTTTTCCACAGAACATTGAATTGCATAGTTAAGATGACAATTCCCATATGCTTGAATCCTAACGGTACAGAATACTGCTAAATGGCCACATTGGTCCCATAACATAGTTTAGCATTGCATGGACTTTCGTGGTCCCCCCCCCCAAAAAAAAACTTGAAGTCCACAGGCTTCACAAAGTTAGAGCAATATAATTTATAGAAATTTGATAGGGTTGGGGAGGCACTACTTCCCTCAATTTACCAACCTATTTTTCTGTACCTTTCTTTTGAGCAGCCTCAAATGCTATCTTACATGCAAAACTGGTGGCACGAAAATCTGTAAAGCAAAACTGCTTGTCACAAAATCGGCAAAGCAAAGGATGACAACAATAAAAAAAATTGTAAAGCAATTGTAAAGCAAAACTTATTGGTTTTATATCTCATTTTAGTTAAATTGTTTTACACATCTGCAGCAATTGCTCTACAACAACTCACCATGTAATTCTTTTGTAGACATCACGGAGGACATGCATGAGTATGGTGTGTACGCTGATGCTGTGAGCATAGCCCTCGATGAAGAGGAGTTGGAGGACTCTGTGTTGAACAAGCTCATTGTCGGTGTTTCGAGTAAACACCAACGAGTAAATTTGTATTATTGGGCGTCTGGCCCGGATGGTGTGCTAAAAAGACACAATGTTTATACTGGTTCAGGCAGAATGTCCATACGTCCAGTTCGTGGTTGCTGCTCATGTTATTTGCACTAAAAAGTTCATAGTAGGGGGTACAAACTGGCGAGAGAGGGATGGGTCCCAAGTCTCTGATGGAAAGGTCGAACGGGTGTTGAGAGCTTGGATGCTGCTCAGCTATGTGGTGTGATGTGTGATGCGGTGTGTGAAATCGATCGGTCCCCTTAGTGGGGTGCCCTGCCTTCCCTTTTATAGACCAAGGGGAAGCAGGGATTACAGATGGGAGAAAGAAGAAAAATCAAAGGCAAAGGAGGTCCTTCAAAGATGTCGGGTCTTCCTTTTTCCTCTGAGCGAGCCCCGCTGATACAGCAGACGGTGCCAGTGATAGCTCTATGCTGGGTGCATGTCCGCTGATGATGCCATGTTCTAGCTTTGTCAGCAAGTGGTCACGTCCCATTTCGCCCCGGCGGGTGGCGCGACGGACTAGGGTGCTGATCCATGATCCTACGGGGAGCAAACGGCGTAGTGACCACACGTCCGTTACTGTAGATGATGCGAGTTTTCTCCTAGACTGTAGTGGTTGTCGTATGCTTCTGTCAGGATCCACGCCCGAGGGCAAATGGCGGCGCCCATAACACTGCAAGATAAATGTCGGCTCCCACAACATTGTTTGGGTTTTGACATGCCCATAACACATCTGCAGGCGTATCCACTCGGGCAGATCGACCTGCCCATCATGTTTGGCGACCGCGCCAACTTCCGCTCGGAGGTCCTAGCCTTCGAGGTAGTGGACTTTCTGGGGTCCTACCACACCATCTTGGGGCGGCCATGCTACGCCAAGTTCATGGCGATCCCCAACTACACCTACCTCAAGCTAAAAATGCCAGGGCCAAACGGCATCATCACCATAGGTAGTACCTTCTTACACGCCTACACGTGCGACCGCGAGCATTACGAGCTCGCCATTGCCGTCATCAACTCCGCCGAGCTCCCGGAGCTCGAGAATTCGGCGACTCTAGCAGTCCCCGACCGCAACGGGTTGACCTTCTCGAGTGCCTTCCATCTGACTGAGGAAACCAAGGCGGTGGAGATCAACCCCACCAACCCAACCAAGACGGTGCGGATCGGGACCAAGCTCCCGGTAAAATAGGAAAGCGAGCTCGCCGACTTTCTACACGCAAATCGCGATGTCTTCACGTGGAAGCCTTCTGACATGCCGGGCATACCGAGGGAGGTCACCGAGCATGCACTACGTGTCATTCCTGGCTCAAAACCCACCAAGAAACACATGCGTCGCTTTGACGACGAAAGGCGCAGGGCCATACGCGAGGAGATCAACAAACTTCTGGCAGCTGGATTTGTCAAAGAGGTATACCACTCTGACTGGCTAGCTAATCCTGTTCTTGTGAAAAAGAAGAATGGAAAGTGGAGAATGTGTGTTGACTATTCTGGCCTCAACAAGGCATGCCCAAAGGATCACTTCCCTTTACCACGCATAGATCAGATAGTCGACTCCACCTTAGGGTGCGAAATCTTCTCCTTCCTGGATGCCTACTCAGGCTACCATCAGATTGCGATGAAAGAGTCTGACCAGGTCGCGACTTCATTCATCACCTCGTATGGTTCGTACTATTATGTAACCATGCCTTTCGATGTGAAGAACGCTGGTGCCACCTATCAACGGTGCATGCAGTGATGCTTCACCGACCAAATCGACCTGCCCGACCAACCTGACCAAGTCGAGCGGCTAAAACCAACAATCGCCGTCTATGTAGATGACGTAGTGGTGAAAACGGCTTAAGCTAGTGACCTGATCGCAAACTTGGCCGCAACATTTGTGAACCTCCGAAGGTCCAGCATCAAATTGAATCCCGAAAAATGTGTTTTCGGGGTTCCAAAGGGGAAGTTGCTCAGATACATCATGTCCGAGCACGGCATCGAAGCCAACCCCGAAAAAATCACGGCCATCTCCAACATGGGCCCGATACAGAACGTCAAGGGCGTACAGAGGCTCACCAGCTGCTTGGCCACCCTAAGCCAGTTCATCTCCCGACTAGGCGAACGAGGGATGCCTCTCTACAAACTTGTCAAGAAGACAGACACATTCATCTAGACAAAGGAGGCACAGCAGGCTTTGGACAGCCTCAAAGCTTCACTGACGTCGGCACCAATCCTCGTCGCTCCCGAACGGGGAGACTCCCTCCTCCTCTACGTCGTGGCAAGCAACCACGTTGTGAGCGCCACCCTCATCATCAAGAGGGAGGAGCCAGGACACCCCCTAAAGGTCCAATGACCGGTGTACTTCATCGGTGAGGTACTCACTGACTCCAAAGTTTGCTACCCCTAGGTTCAGAAGCTTTTGTACGCCATGCTGATGGTGACCCGGAAGCTCCTGCATTACTTCACTGACCACGAGGTTCATGCTCGTCACCTTGTACCCACTCAGGGAAGTCGTCCGTAACCATGACGCCGCTGGTTGAATCTCCAAGTGGGCTCTCAAGCTCATGGGCCACTATATCAGGTATGTCCCCCCGCACCGCTATTAAGTCTCAGGCTCTTGTCGACTGCATCGCCGAATGGACGGAAGTCCAGCTCCCGACCCCGGACATCACCCATAAGTACTGGATGATGTACTTCGACGGGTCAGTCATAGCACCTGGCTTGGGGGCGGGAGTGGTTCTGATCTCCCTGAATGGAAGCAGGCTCCGCTACGCGATCCATCTCCATTTTTTAGCCTCGAACAATGCCGCAGAGTATGAGGCCCTCATCAATGGACTGCGCATCGCTGTTGAGCTCGGCGCCATGCGGCTATATGTCTACGGTGACTCAGAGTTGGTCGTCGACCAAGTCATGAAGGAGTCCTCCTGCAAGAGCCCTCTCATGGCGGCGTATTGCTAGGAGGTGCGCAAGCTTGAGGACAAGTTGGTCGTCGCTCAGCAGGACACGGTCGACCTGCCCGAGGAGGCTCGTGAGATGACCGTCATCCACTCCGCTCATTACCAGCAAACTCTCCATAGGTACCATGAAAGAAAAATCAAGGGGAGGATCCTCGAGGTCGGTGATCTCATATTCCGGAGGACCCAGTCAACCAAGGAGAAACATAAGCTCTCTCCACCATAGGAAGGACCCTACACGGTGACTGAGGTGATCCGACTGGGCGCCTACCGACTGAAGGATGACAACGGCAACATTCTCACCAACACATGGAACATCGAACTGTTACGTCATTTCTTTCCCTAAAGCCCGGTCTTACCGTTTATTTCCATTCAATGCTTGCTCCTACAGCGCCCCAGCCCAAGCACTCTTGGTCTGGGTCGCTCGGGGGCTCCACGGAGGTGCGATACCACCCCCTTTTTACTATCATATAGTAACACTTTTCGCCCAAACAAAAGGGCGTCGCCCAAATGAAAGGGCATTCCGTTTCTTTGATTACCCTACATAACTTGCGCTTTTAGCCTCCCGACCGATCACACCCCACCACGACCTTCGGTTACGAGCTACTAAGCCTCGCGGGCCACGCCCGGGTTCTTAAGGTTGCAGCCTATGGGTCAACAGGCAGATGCAAAAAAGAATAGACAAAAACAAAGCTACGCAAGGATAATAACATGGGCGGACAAGACAAGCTTCCCCTCACAAGTGATTTCATCACAAAAATGAACTTAAAATATTCACAAATATAAAACTGTTCACACAGGGGCTCCCCCATGAATTCATCTTTTACATAAACTGACTATTTCTACTATAACTCTATTATGGCCCATCGACGGAATCTCCATCGAGGAGAGGCCAATGGGTCACCCGAGTCGATCAGACGGCTGCCGAGAGATAGGTAAGGAGCAGTGGGATGCCCCATGCGGGTTATGCCGACCCTGTCACGAATGACGGACACGGATCCCACTCGGACATATTTGATAGGAGCTCCTCGGACCCGTCACTCGAGCCATTGAGGTAACTTTGCCAACCCCCATTCTACTTTCCCAGTGCATGAGCATTCATTCATCCATTCTCATGCATGCATTCATACATTCAGTCATATATTCATCCATACATTCATCCCATACATCCAAGCACTGCATATGCAATTGTTGCATCACAACGCTTTGCGTCACGTCACGAAGCGGTAGTCGTCTCATTCGATATGAGCGACGACCGACCAGGGTTCGAAGGCCGGCCCGCAAAGGGCTTGAGGCCGCCTCACGCCAAATAGAGCCAGGGGAGAAAACACAGATGAGCCCCAGCGACCCTCGCCTGATCTAGTATTGCTTTCACGTGAAAATGATTCATATGGATTATTGATACCAAGAATTAATGGACATGATCTAATATATATACCTTTTCTTCTTGTTCCTCCTTTCTATAGATGATTTGGCCTCATTTCCTGTCGAAGACTATTATGATCGTGCCATCGACCTCAAGGTTGGCACGCATGGCCAACAGCTCCACCCGGGGCCGACCATGGCCCTGGGCGTCATCAGCCTCCCAAGGTTGGCTAGAGCCGGAGTCACCGGTGTCCTCAGAGCCACAAGAGCTGCTTACATCACTAGACTCGTTAGGTTGGCTAGTAGGTTTGCCGCTGCTGTAGGCATCGCTAGCCACCTCTGATTTTTTAGTAGGGTTGCAAGTGCCACCAACATTGCCCTAATGAGGTGGATGATACAAACGGTAGTTGAGCACGAGGTAAATGTCCTGTAGTTGTGAAATAGGGCACGGATTGTCATATCCTTTACTCTTCCACATCAACAGCTCACCTGAAGTCCTCCCATAATTGAACACGTCCATCTCATTGTTGTAGACATACATGTTACGTGCAATGAAGTTGTTGACAGGATTCATCCTTGCACACTCACAGACCATGACCGTCAGCCCTGCTAGTGGCATCCTAGGGTTCCATTGATAGAAAGAACATGACCTTAGCCATAGATCTAACGGGTACTACCTTTTCTATTTGGGATAAAAGATCCTAGAACATGAACAATGATGAGGAACTAGAGAGAGAGAGAGGGGTGCGGATGTGAGACGTCATCGACCGCCAGAGGGCTTGGCGGAGGAGCTGGAGCCGTCCATGGCGATGTCGGTGTTGCTGTGGAGTCCGATGGTGCGGTCCAGTAGTGGCGCGGTGTCCCAGCGGTGAAGTCCGATGACACAGTCCGGTGGCAGCGAGGCAGTGGAGCTTCCCGTCACTAGATGCGCACCCTCTAGATCGGATTAGGGTTATGTCGGTGGGGCGACTGTGGCTACTCACGGTGAACCTCGTAAAGAGAGCCGCTGGCCCCCACCTCTCTTTATAGCATAGTGTGACGAGGGCCCACCAACCATGTAGGGTTGGGTGCCCCCGATCAGGGCATGAGGTCAAGGCCCAATTCGGCTGTTGGGCCGAGCTGGAGAGATCACCACTAACAATCTCCCCCTTGATCTCATCTTATTACTTAAACTTAACTTACTTAATTTATCTTGTTTCCATTCCATCACAGATTAGTGCAAGAGCGTGCCTCATCGTCATAGTCAGTGGCCGTTAGATTAAACAGCTACAATGCACTTCTCTGTTTTAAAACGGATTCTCAACTAGGCCCTTATTGTCCAGGAATCATAAGCTTCCCCTTAAACCCATGCCGGCTAAGTGTTCTCTGAACACGCTGGGTGGTAAGCCTTTTGTAAGCGGATCCACGAGCATCTTTTCTGTTCTTATATGCTCAAGACTAATTATATGATCCTAGATTTTGTCTTTCACAACATAATACTTTGTGTCAATGTGTTTGGCAGCACCACTTGACTTATTGTTGTGAGCATAACATACTGCTGGATTATTATCACAGTATAACTTGAGTGGTTTATGTATGTCGTCTACTACTTTCAACCCGGGCATGAATTTCTTCAGCCAATTCACCTGCCCTGTGGCCTCGTAACATGCTATAAACTCGGCATACATTGTGGACGATGTAGTGATGGTTTGCTTTGAGCTTTTTCACGATATAGCTCCTCCTGCGAGAGTGAATATGTATCATGACGTGGATTTTCTGTCATCTCCCGCATAATCAGAATCTATATACCCCTCTATGTGCAGGGAATCAGATCTTCTGTATGTTAGCATGAGACCCTTCGTACCTTGCAGGTAATGCAAAACTTTCTTTACTAATTTCTAGAGTTCTATTCCTGGATTACTCTAATATCTGCCAAGTAACCCGATAACAAATGCTAAGTTAGGGCGAGTACACACTTGAGCATACTGCAAACTTCCAACAGCTGAACTATATGGAACCACTTTCATTTGATCGATCTCATATTGGTTTCTAGGACATTGAAATTTCCCATATATGTCGCCCTTGACTATGGGAGCAGGTGAAGACTTACAATTTTGCATACTATATTTCTTTAGAACTTTTTCTAAGTATGCCTTTTGTGATAATCCTAAAACTCCCTTTTCTCTATCTCGGTGAATCTCTATTCCTAGGATGAACGAAGCTTCACCGAGATCCTTCATATCAAACTTCGAGGACAAGAACTTCTTTGTTTCTAGTAGTAGATTAATATCACTGCTAGCGAGCAAGATGTCATCCACATACAAGACTAGAAAAATGTATTTCCCATTCTTGAACTTTGCATAAACGCAATTGTCCTCTACATTTTCTTGAAACCCAAACTTTCTTACTATACTATCAAACTTCAAATACCACTGTCTTGAAGCTTGTTTTAATCCGTAAATGGATTTCTTCAGGCGACATCCCATACGTTCTTTTCCTTCCACAACAAAACCTTTCGGTTGTGCCATGTAAACATTTTCCTCCAGATCTCTGTTTAGGAACACCGTCTTTACATCCATCTGATGTAATTCTAAATTGTAATGTGCTACAAGCGCCATTATGATTCTAAAAGAATCCTTACATGAGACAGAAGAAAATGTCTCATTATAATCTATACCTTCTCTTTGCATGAAGCCTTTCGCCACAAGCCGCGCCCTGAATCTTTCTATATTCCCTTTGGAGTCATGTTTGGTTTTGTAGACCCATTTATAGCCTACTATCTTGGCTCCTTTAGGAATTGTTTCTAAGTTCCAAACACCGTTGGTTTTCATTGATTTCATTTCATCTTCCATGGCTTCAAGCCACTTGGATGAGTGAGCGCTTCTCATGGCTTCTTCAAATGAGGTGGGATCACCCTCCATTTGAAATTCCTCACATTCATAAACTTCGTAATCATCAGGAATGGCTGATCTCCTGACACTTTGAGACCTTTTGGGGGCCTCGTTAGATGATGCTTGTTCTATATGAGGCTATTGTTGCTCTCCCCCATGTGTGACAATGGGTTCTAGGGGATCCTGAAGGATAGGTTCCTCATGTTCATTCATTGTTGCCATAGGAGAACTAACAATAGGTGCTGTTACTATAGTGTCTTGCACTGTTGGTACAACAACAACAGGTAGCATGAAGAATGGTTCCTGAACCATAGGAGTGGGCATGTGTACCCGCTTCTCTTCAAAACTAATTTCTCGCGCTACCATGCTCCCCCTGATCATATCATCCTCCAAGAAGACAACATATCTTGTTTCAACAAACTTCGTTTGTCTGTTAGGACAATAGAAGCGATAACCTTTTGACTTTTCTAGATAGCCAATGAAATGGCAACTGACTGTCTTGGAGTCTAGCTTCCCTATGTTTGGGTTAAAAACTTTTACCTCAGCTGGACAACCCCACACATGTAAATAGTTAAGCGAGGGTTCATTTCCTGTCCACAACTCATACGGCGTTTTGGGCACCAACTTGCTTAGCACTCGATTAAGAATATGAATGGCGGTTTTTAACGCCTCCATCCATAAACTTATCAGTAAGGTAGAGTAACTTATCATGCTTCTCACCATATCCATTAAGGTACGGTTGCGTCTTTCAGGTACTCCATTCTGCTAAGGCTTGCCCAGTGTAGAATACTGGGCTACTATGCTGTAGGGGACCGTGACGCCTAAGAGGGGGGGGGGGGGGTGAATTAGGCAACTTAAAAATCTACTCCTTAACTATGGCCTCTTTTTCTAACCTTAGCAAAACCTATGTAAAAGATAAACTATCTAAATGTGCAACTACGGTTTTGCTAGTGTGTTGCTATCTCTACCGCAAATGAGTAATATAAACAATGTAAATGCGGAAGCTAAAGAGCAAGGTAGAGATATGCAAACTCCCATCGATGACTCCGGTATTTTTATCGAGGTATCGAGAAGCGCGCAAGCTTCCCCCTAGTCCTCATTGGAGCCCCTCGCAAGGAATCCCTCGCAAGGGCCAAGCTCCTGGTCGGGTAACTCCGTGGATAGCCTCGGGCCTTCCCCACACGCAAGTGGGTCTCCAACGTGCCTTCTGGCAAGCCTCTCCCAGATGCACCCCGCCGTCTTCACTATCAAGCTTCCGGCCGAAATGCCGTGGGCCTTGTTCCCTCCGGTACACAGAGGCGGCCACACCACAAACGTGGTTGGTGTGATCTCGCAAGACTACAAGCCCCTCCAATGTACAACAATGGTGCGCGCAAGCACCGAGTGGTAAGAGGTATGCAAACCTCACTAAACACTAGGCCTAAACCTAGAGCAAGCGCATAAGCGGTGGTCTAATCAACCTAAGCACTTCGCAAAGCACCTACGCTAATCACCTAATGAATCACTAAGCACTATGCAAGTGGAGATCACTAAAATGGTGTACCAACACCCTAGATATGTTTCCTTAGCTCCACACACATCAAATGGTCGGTTGGGGTCTATTTATAAGCCCCACTGAGAAAGTAGCCGTTGGGGACGAAATCCCGCTTTTCTGCTACTGACCGGACGCTGATCACGTCCTGACCGGACGTGTCCGGTCGTCCCGACCGTTAGAGCTGCGATCAACTGATCGGATGCTGCCAACGTCCGGTCACATGCCACCGGACACGTTCGGTTGCAATTTCGCCGCTCTGGAACCTTTCTGTACTTGATCGGACGCTACAATCCTACGTCCGGTCGTTTTGTTGCTAGCATCTGGTCATGTCTGCTATTGCCGAGCCTCTTGATCGGAGCATCCGGTCGTTTTTCGCCAGCGTCCGGTCACCTCTGTGAGCTCGTTTCTTTGCGATCTTGCGTCTGGCTTGGTTCCTATCTTCGTGCTTGGACTTTGCTTGATATCTTGGGTCTTCTCTTATGCTTCTAAGGTCTTGCTTATAGTGTTGATCATCGGGTCATCACGTCGCCTTCGTCCAAGTCACATCTTGCACCCTATTGAGCTACAAAACAATCACTTGCAAATTCATTAGTCTAATTTGGTTGTGTTGGTCATCAAACACCAAAATCCAAAGTAAATGGGCCTAGGGTCCATTTTCCTTATAATCTCCCCCTTTTTGGTGATTGATGACAACATGACCAAAGCAAGCAAATAATAAAAATTTGAAATTTTAAAAACTATCTACTTGCTAGGGTGCAATGCAAGGGGCAAGGTTATATGATGCTAAGAGATACTACTTGTAAGACTAGAAGATACACTTGAAAACTGATCTTGCCCTTGCAAAAATCCCCATGTGGTATTATGGATTTAAGCCACAAATTCTCCCCATTACATAGGCTAATCCATAATCCACTATCCTCCCTTTCTCGGACCATTACCACTTGTAGATCATTACTACTTATAAATGATCTAGCTTTTGTTCCCTGCAAAATAATGCTTGCTTTTGGTCCTCTAAATTCTCCCTCTTTGTATGTGGAGTGGAATAGGTCACAAAATTTGACTCTCACATTATATAGACTAAGCTCCCCCTAAATATATGCATACATATGGTAGAAGGCAAAGCACATGCATAATTGGTAAATTATTGCTCAAGGGAATTTAATCTATACAATGCATGGAGAAAGCATATAAATATCAAAAAGAAATCAACATGATGATATCGGTTTAGAAATACCACATGTGGAAATCAATTTGATTTCTACCACTTGCAATTTGTGGTGGATATTTGAAGTATGATGCTTAACTCCGGGGACTCCATTTTCCTTGCAATGAGACTACTACACACATGATAAGCTTGAAAAGGTGTTAGTCTCAAAACATCCAACTTGTAGAGTAACCTCCCCCTAAATTTGTGCACACAAGTATGGAATATTTGTAGAAAACATGCACATTGATTTTAGAATAAAAAATACCACTTGAAAAATGAAATCACATGAATGTGAGAGTCATTTTCAAAGGTGATATTCGGGAGAAATTATCTACAATTTGGACTTTGGCACATATTAGATGAACAATCAAAAGACAAGCTATGTGCCATGCTCCTAAACAATTTTAAACCATGAAGGTTTGCTCCAAGGGTTAAGAATGAAATCGAGCAAGCCTACCATAAGATATACCTAGTGTATGCATGACAAAAGATATAAGCATGCACATGCAAACATAGGCATGAAAAGTAACTAGATGCTTAAAGATACCAATTTGTAAGAAATACCACTTGAAGGAAGTACCAATTGAAAGTAATAACATCTAGTTACCTAACCTGGAAAGGGAATTTGGGTCCATAGTATACACTAACCCACTTGGCAATGATTTTATCCATAATGATGCACCCCATGAAATGCACCCATACTTTGCCAAGTCTCCAAATTCCCCGATGTCCATCGGACTTCTCACTTTCCTTTCAGGATCCAAACCTTCTTGGTGCTCTTCATGTTGGAAATGATTTCCTTTGGCACCCAAAAGTGTTTGACCCTATTGTTGGCTTGCTTGTTTACCTTGATGGCCACCACCTTGTCATTTTTCTTCTTCTTTAACAAGTATGGTGTGGAGGCCTTCTTGTCCACCTTGTTGGTGTAGGTGTTGGAGAGCTTGCTTGTTTGCTTTTTCTCTTTCTTCTTTACTCCTCCCCCATTCTTCACCTTGCACTCATAAGACTTGTGGCCTTCCTTGTGGCACACGTAGCACACCACGGTTTGTCCTTCATCAAGCTTCTTCACTCCCTTGATGGTGTTATCTTGGTGAAGTTGGGTTTGCTCCGCCTTGCCTTTCACTTGTGTCAAGTCCTTGGTGAGGCGAGCCACTTCTTGCTTGAGTTTCTCATTTTCCATTGCAACCTCTTGTGTTCATGTATCTACAACAACTTTCTCAACACAAACTTGGTTGCACAAGGGTGAGACTAAATATAAATCATTGCAAGAAGTAGAGGCATCCTTTTTAGGCATGTTAAAGATAGAACTTTTCTTTTTAGATGCCTTGGTGGGGGTTGTGCCAACGGCTTCAAGATTAGCAACTTTATTAGTTAGCTCATCACAATGTTTGCACATGGTCTCCATTTTAGCAAGCAAACTTTTATAAGCATCTTGTGAGCTAGCTAACTTTTCTTTTAATTTTTCATTTTTCTTTACAAGTTGCTCATCATTGATTGTGCATGCATTTGTTGTTGCACTAACCTCAAGTTGCTCAATTTTAGTAGATAGTTCAATATTGAGATTAGCAAATGTCTCATATTGTTCAAGCAAAGTTTTATATGCTTCTTGTGAACTATCTAGCTTTTCTTTTACTTTTTTGAGCTTCTTTTGTTGATTAGTGCAAACTTTAGCATAATTAAGATTTTGTTGCACAATTTCATCATAAGAAGGCATTTCATCATCACTATCACTCTCACTAGAGGATGAGCTTTTGTTACCTCGTGCCATAAGACACACACGAGAAGAGCTTGATGATGAGTGTTTGCGGCCTCGCCTCTTGTGATGATGTTCTTCTTCACTTGAAGAATCATCCCATGACCTTATTGATGTGAGGGCTTGGTTTTTGCACGCCTTCTTCTTTGTCTTGGGTGTGGGCTTGTTTGGACAAACTTCCACAAAGTGCCCCAACTCGCTACATCCATAGCATCCTCTCTTTCTTTGCTCATTTCTTTGATTGGTGAAGATGATATCTTGAATTTGGATGGGCACACCCTTGACATTGAGCCTTTGGATCATCTTCTCCACCTTGTTGATAAGTTTGATTGATTCTTCATCAAGGTCGGAGGTGGAGGAGGAAGATTGATCATCATCACTTGAATCTTCATCATCATCATCATCCTCATCCTCATCTTCTTCTTCATCTTCACTTGAGGAGCTTGAGCTTGACCTTGTATCAACTTGCTTGCCCTTCATCTTCTTTTTCTCACTACATGCAAGAGCTTTGCCTTTGTTTGATGAAGAGGCTTCTTCTTGACCCATCTTGCGTGACATTTCAAATGCCACTATCTTGCCAATTACTATGGCCGGGGTCATGGTGCTCAAGTCCTCTATGTTGTGAAGGATGGTGATGATGCTTGCATATTTATTTTGTGGAAGCACGGAGATGATTTTCCTCATGATGTCCGCATCATCTAGCTTTGTTAATCCTATTGAATGGAGCTCATTGACAATTAGATTCAAACGAAAATACATATCATGAACAAGCTCATCATCATTTATTGTAAAGGAATCATAATTTTGTTTAGCTAGACAATATTTTTGCTCACGAACATTAGATGTGCCATCATGGAGCTCCTGAAGTTTTAACCAAATTTCATGTGCCATATTTAAAGTGAACACTTGGTTAAACACATCCATGCTAAATGATTCAAACAAGTAATTCTTAGCTCTAGCATTGAAATGCATTTCCTTTTCTTCACTCTTTGTGGGTTTATCGGGATTCTTAATGGGTTTCATCTCATCATGAGTGACTCTCCAAACACCCAAATCAACTGCCTCAAGGTGGTAAGCCATTCTAGCTTTATAATAGGCGAAGTTAGTGCCGTCAAAGTGCGGAGGCCTAGAGGTATCCATCCCAACAACTCTTAATAGCGTCGGCTCAACGGCGGTTAAGCCAAATGTCCAAATTGAGTCAACCTGGCTCTGATACCACTTGTAGGGGACCGTGACACCTAATAGGGGGGGGTGAATTAGGCAACTTAAAAATCTACTTCTTAACTAAGGCCTCTTTTTCTAACCTTAGCAAAACCTATGCAAAAGATAAACTTTCTAAATGTGCAACTACGGTTTTGCTAGTGTGTTGCTATCTCTACCACAAAGGAGTAATATAAACAATGTAAATGTAGAAGCTAAAGAGCAAGGTAGAGATATGCAAACTCCCGTCGATGACTCTGATATTTTTACCGAGGTATCAAGAAGCACGCAAGCATCCCCCTAGTCCTTGTTGGAGCCCCTCGCAAGGAATCCCTCGCAAGGGCCAAGCTCCCGGTCGGATAACTCTGTGGATAGCCTCAGGCCTTCCCCACACGCAAGTGGGTCTCCGACGTGCCTTCCGGCAAGCCTCTCCCAGATGCACCCCGCCGTCTTCACTATCAAGCTTCCGGCCAAAACACCGTGGACCTTGTTCCCTCTGGTACACGGAGACGGCCACACCACAAACATGGTTGGTGTGATCTCGTAAGACTACAAGCCCCTCCGATGTACAACAATGGTGCGCGCAAGCACCGAGTGGTAAGAGGTATGCAAACCTCACTAAACACTAGGCCTAAACCTAGAGCAAGCGCATAAGCGGTGGTCTAATCAACCTAAGCACTTCGCAAAGCACCTACACTAATCACCTAATGAATCACTAAGCACTATGCAAGTGGAGATCACTAAAATCATGTATCAACACCCTAGATATGTTTCCTTAGCTCCACACACATCAAATGGCCGGTTGGGGGTCTATTTATAAGCCCCACTGAGAAAGTAGCCGTTGGGGATGAAATCCCGCTTTTTTGCTACTGACCGGACGCTGATCACATCCTGACCAGACACGTCCGGTCCTCCCGACCGTTAGAGCCGCGATCAACTGATCAGACGCTGCCAACATCCGGTCACATGCCACCGGATACGTCCGGTTGCAATTTTGCAGCTCTAGAACCTTTCTGTACTTGATCGGACGCTGCAGTCCTGCGTCCGGTCATTTTGTCTCTAGCGTCCGGTCGCGCCTGCTGTTGTCGAGCCTCTTGATCAGAGAGTCCGGTCGCTTTCCGCCAGTGTCTAGTCTAGCGTCCGGTCACCTCTGTGAGCTCGTTTCTTCGTGATCTTACGTCCGGCTTGGTTTCTATCTTCGTGCTTGTACTTTACTTGATATCTTGGGTCTTCTCTTGTGCTTCTAAGGTCTTGCTTATAGTGTTGATCATCGGATCATCACGTCGCCTTCGTCCAAGTCATGTCTTGCACCCTATTGAGCTACAAAATAATCACTTGCAAATTCATTAGTCCAATTTGGTTGTGTTGGTAATCAAACACCAAAATCCAAAGTAAATTGGCCTAGGGTCCATTTTTCTTACATATGCCATTTTCCTATAAGAACCTTGCAAATGGTCCAGGAACTTGGCCATATGGGGTGTGTCGACCGTAGTACTCTCCCCCATGGTCAGACCTTACTACCTTAATCTTTAAGTTGTGCTAATTTTCTACTTCAGCCTTAAATATCTTAAATTTATCCAATGCTTCCGATCTTTCCTTAATTGGATAAATATAGCCAAAACAAGAATAATCATCTGTGAATGTTATAAATGAATCGTAACCATCCACACTCTTCACAGGAAAAGGACTATAGATGTCTGTGTGAACTATTTCTAAAATTCCTATGCTTTGTTTGACATCTTTCTTTATTTTCTTAACGTACTTTCTTTTATGCAATCAATGCATTGCTCTAAATCTGAAAATTCTAAAGGCGGAAGAATTGATTTCTTAATCAATTGCTCTATTCTCCCCATTGAAATATGGCCTAAACGACAGTGCCATGATTTCGATGATACATCATGAACTCTCTTCCGCTTATTACTTGCATTCATAGAAGAAGAGGCATTCTCATTCTCAGTACTTACATCGTTCACATTCTTAGAAAGTGATAATAAATAAAGCTTGTCTTGTCGGAAGGCAAGACCAACACATTTATTATTATAAACAATCTGACATTTGCCATTACCAAAATGGCAATCATATCCATCGTCATCTAGACGTGAAACACTTATTAAGTTTCTTCGCAAAGAGGGTACATATAGAACATCTGAAAGCTTAAGTATAAAACCATCAACTAATTCTAGAGAGAGATCTCCAATGGCTTCAACTTCGGCTTCAATTCCATTTGCTACTTTAATTCTTCTTTCTCCTCTTTGTAGGGTCCTCCTCATATGGAATCCTTGTAATGAATTTACAACATGAATAGTTGCACCTAAGTCAATCCACAAGTAGATTTTGAATAACTTAAATATAAGGACTCATCTATGAATGTAATAATGTCCTCACCTTTCTTCAAAAGGTTCTTCAGGAACTCTGGACAGTCTTTCTGGTAATGTCCACGCTTCTTGTACCATTTGCACTGATCCTTGTCAACTTGTACATTGTTGTTCTTCTACTGGTGATCAATCTGAGGGGCTTTCCCATGAGGTTTGGCATTAAAATTCTTCCTTTTATTGTTCTTCACAAGGTTTGTAGAGTCACCTTGTGAGCTTTTAAGCCTCTCCTCCTCTTGCACATACATTGCAATGAGCTTCTCAATGTCCCACTTATCGGGCTGTATGTTATAGTTAACAACAAAAGTTTCATACTCTTTCGGCAAGGAAGCAAAAACCAAATGAATCAGGAACTCATCTTTGAGCCCCAAATCCATTGGCTTGAGCTTGGATGCCGTGTTGCTCATCTTCAATATGTGTTCTCTTATACCTCCACTAGAGTATTTATCATTGAATAATTTCTTTATCAAGGTGCTTGCATAAGCCTTTGATGAGCCAGTAAACTGACTCTCCACTTTCTTAAGATACTCGGTGGCAGTATCATAATCTGGGATTGATCCCCTTATAGCATCTGAGATAGTGGACTTGGCCACCATCAAGCACTTGCGGTTCGAGATGTCCCATTTCTTCCGATCAAGATCATATTTTATTCTAACTTTTGCATGATCTCGCTTTCGAGCATTGAAATCAGCATCAGTCTCATTTTCTGCCCTCACCGAGTCCTTTGGCTCAGTAGGACACGGAGAGGTAAGTGCTAAGTCATTCTCGGACAGCGCAAGTGCGAGCTCATACTTCTCTCGCCATACTCTGTAGTTGCCCCCTTCAAGAGGCGGAATATGCGAGATAAAAGCCATTGGGTTGAGTCCTAAAAAACAGTGTTAGAGAAAGTGAGAAAACATAACATAATGATTGCATGCCTTAATTTAACATTGGTCAAAATTAAAACATACAACTTCTTCTAAATTAATTCTACATCACCGTTGGGCAGAAATAGAATTGAGGCTCTTGTGTTCTTGCCCCTACTTTGTTGTGAAATTGTGATTTTGCCCTCGTTTTTCTAACTTTGTGATTTTGCCCTTAACTGTTCATAAGTCAACGCGATTTTGCCCCTGGTCAACGATAAAAACAGGGGCAAATTCGCGTTGACCAGGGGCAAAATCGCGTTGACTTGTGAACAGTTAAGGGCAAAATCACAAAGTTAGAAAAACGAGGGCAAAATCACAATTGCACATCTGTCTAAGGGGCAAGAACACCATTTTCCCAATAGAATTAATGCACAAACTCATAAATAAATATTATAATATTGCTATTATCAACGTTGGTCAGAAAATAATAATATCATAATTTATGGAAAATTATAACTACTCCTCAAAATTAAATCCTCCCATTGGTTCAAATTTAATTAGAAGATCATAAACTTCATCATTTGCAGCAGAAACATCAAAGATAAATTTATCTACTTTTCAGAAGCATTTTACTGTACTCATTTACTCTCTGAAAAAAATATTCCATTGGTTCAAATTTTGACAGAGATTTAATTGTCAAAACTTAACATAATTCATCAAAAATGCTTTTGAAAATAATAAACAAAAATGAAAAATGGTACTCTGCATTGTAGCCCAGCAGCGCGCGCGGCCCAGCACAGCTCCAGCGCAGCCCAGGCCCAACTCGTGCACGCGCGTGCTCCCCGCGCCCAGGCCGCAACCTGGGCCTGGGCCGGGATTTTGTCTTCCCGCCTGGGCCGTTTTTGGTCCAGTGAGCTATGACCATCGGATCTCATCCGACGGCTGCGCGCGTGGATCAGAGATACAAAACCCGGACGCGGCGCTTCTTCCCTGAAAACCCTAGCCATTCTCGTTCTCTCCTCTTTCCTTTCTCTTCGTTAGCGCCACATCTAGAGAAACGATGATGTGACGATAGCCTGTGGTAGCCAGAGAGGAAGAAGGTGGCGGCGCAGCTGCGGGTCCCCTCGCCAGCGAGCGCTCTTGCACTAGGCTGGGCGCACCGCCGTCGAGCGGCCTTGTGGCTATGCCCTGGATCCCTAAACCCGCACGTCGGCGTTTCGACGGTGAGCGGCGGTTCGGCTACCCGCGCGGCATGGATGCCAGCCGGCGGTGGTGCTTTGTGGCGAGTAAACCAGGTAGTTTCCTCCCCGTCCATCCAATCCCCATTAGGGTTAGGGTTTGGGTTTGATGTTCGATCAGGATTTGCTTTTCTTCCGAATAAAAAAATTCATGTCATCTCCTTCTAATTGCTAACCCAGTCTAGATCTACGCCTAGACTGGCATTGATGACACCATTGATAGAAAGAACAGGACCTTAGCCATAGATCTAGCGGGTACTACCTTTTCTATTCGGGATAAAAGATCCTAGAACATGAACAATGACGAGGAACTAGAGAGAGAGAGAGAGAGGGGTGTGGATGTGAGACGTCACTGACCGTCGGAGGGCTTGGCGGAGGAGCTAGAGCCGTCCATGGCGATGTCGGTGTTGCTGTGGAGTCCGATGGTGTGGTCCAGCAGTGGCACGGTGTCCCGGCGGTGAAGTTCGGTGACGTAGTCCGATGGCGGCGAGGCAGTGGAGCTTCCCGTCACTGGCTGCGCACCCTCTAGATCGGATTAGGGTTATGTTGGTGGGGTGACTGTGGCTGCTCACGGTGAACCTCGTAAAGAGAGCTGCCAGCCCCCACCTCTCTTTATAGCATAGTGTGACGGGGGCCCACCAACCATGTAGGGTTGGGCGCCCTCGATCAGGGCGCGAGGTCAAGGCCCAATTCGGCTGTTGGACCGAGCTAGAGAGATCACCACTAACATCAATCTGTGCACCCAAGCTGGGAAGTGTGACAACATGTGCACGGCATCCATCGCGAAGTCATGGCGCATCTTTGCTTGCAGCAGTATTCTCGTGGGATCATATCCTGTGTCGGCGTCCAGTAAGGATCTGTAACTAATGCCCCAGCTTAGGCGCTGAGGACTGTATTCATCAACTAGGAGTATATCGGTTCTCGTTGAGCTCGAGTGCATCTCCTTGCCGGTTCATGAAGCCACAGACGTACAAGTTGTCATCCTGCATGAGTAGGGTTGTCGATGATATTTCCTCTCCCTTCACTGCTTTCAGCTTGACGTGAATGCACCACACCGGTTGTTCAGCACGCTGCTTGGAAAACACCGGATGTTCTCCAGTGGAAGAGAGAATTGGGAATTTTGGGTGTCCATCCAAGATATCCTCGCGGTCTGAGTGGTCAGTGAGGATGCGACGGAGAGCCACTACAAATTCAGTGAATGATAGTTCATCTCTGATGGTGTACACTACAGCAGACACCATTTTGACCTGCATGCATCACCGGATAGTTTAGTTAATTAAAAGAAGGAAAGTTATAATAAGAGTCTGTCTACTGTACAACCGTGTGTTTTAGCAAAAACTAGCACATGGTTGTTTGCTGACTGCAAAACACACGATTTGTAATAGAGAAAAAACCGTATGTTTTAGCACAAGCTAGCACATGGTTGTTGGCTGCCTGCAGAACACATGATTTCGAACAAAGCAAAAACCGTGTGTTTTAGCACAAGCTACCTGCAGAAGACATGATTTTGAACAAAGCAAAACAGTGTGTTTTAGCACAAGCTAGCACACGGTTGTTGGCTGTCTCTAAAACAATGGATTTTTAAAGAAGCCTCACGTAGAGGAAATTTGTTGCAATTTCTGTGCAACTGAAGAGTAAAACAGTACATCCCAATAACTAAAATGATAAAATGGCCCATTAAACAACATCAGCCCATAAGAAAAGCCCAAAACCATGAATACATAGGAATATAGCAGATAGACTTGGAAGAGAAGCAAAGCAAAAAAAAAACAGATCTGCTGTGCGTGGGGAAAGCCTCTACTCAGAGGAGGGGAAAGGGGCTAACATCATAGTGCAAAGAAGAAGAACAGGAAATTTCAACAAGAAGCACTACAAGACTAATCCATACTTGGGAATGGATCGTATAAATCCAAGGGCCGAACAGAGCCCCCAAGTCATGGGCCTTCTTTTATGGATCGTTTAAGGGCTGTGTCATGGAACAAGTCGATCTGGATTGGATTCTGTTGTAGAAGGGCTGGATTCTAGAGTTGGCTCGAGTCAACGAGCATGGATAATAGAAGAGGGCCGGCCCACGGATCGGGAGAAGGATCCGTCTCTTGAAGCCCTCGCTAGTCGCGACCTGAGGGGCGGCGCGGGTCCTCGGAGCTGAGGGTCAAGGCGGCGGAGGTTGCGGTAGCGACGACGGCGGCGGTGGCAGCTGCGATTGTACATTCGAGATGGTTCCTCGTTAAGATCCGTTACTCGCCAATGCTAGAGCTTGAGGGCATCAGTTCATCGGGCCCCATCTCTTCTCCATCCGTCACCAAGATCCCCACCTGCCGCTCCTCCTGGCCCCCGAGCCACTGATCGGGCCTCCAACGTAGGAAAGAGAAGCCGTCCTGCCAGGAAGCAGCGTCGCCCCTCTCCATCAGCCAAGCGCCGTGAATCAGGGTTGACCCTCTCCAGCCGCCTATAGGAAGAGTCGGCGCCTCTCCCAAAGGTTATTCCTTCGATCTGTTCATCCGATAAGAAATTATTCCTTCGATCTGTTGATGTGGCTTCATTGTTAGCTACGGAGTACTTACAATTAGTTCAGCTGCATCACCAGTTCCCACAGTTCGGTAATGTAGTTGCAAAGTGCAGAGAACTCATGTCTAGCACTAGATATTGTATCAATAGAGTGCTTAGTTATTTCTAGATTCTAGATGCAAATCCGGTTGTTGATGCTGAAATAATATGATGACTAAACTGGTGCCGGCATTTCAAAATCGAAAATTTTCATTTTTGCTCTTATGGCTACTTAAAATTATTTGGACAGAGACACCACAGATCGGTACTATTTGGTAGATGTGCTCCAACAGATCGGTACTCTTTTGTAGATGTTCTTTGTATGTGGACCGTGGCATTCAATTTTCATCATCCAGACCTCTTTGTTAGTGCTTCTGAAACATTGAGCTAATCTTCATCCTATATTCTTGTGAAATGTCCAATAGCGGTAGAGTTAATAAGTTATTTTAAGTGTTGTTAATATCTATTTGAGACTGTAATGAACCTGAAACATTGATCTTCCTTGCACAAAGTAGATTAGAGTTCATGGTAGGGTCCTGCATAGTTGCAGTAACCTGATTTCCTCATCTGACACTTTTTGCAAGCTTTGTTTTAGTATCAGGGATGCATGATTATAATTTAGAAAAAATACGTACAGGTTCCAGTATCATGAGTGAATATCACTTTTACGGTTACTAGTAAATGGGACTTTCTGTTTTATGAAAAGTACAGTACAATAGTATTGTATAAACTTGTACTTGTGATATGCTGCAACATCAATTCTAGATTTTGCTTTAGTTGTATTGCTAGCTGTATAAATTGTACAGTTGTTTCAGTTCTATGCTTTTTTCTATACAATTGTTTTAGTTGTATGCTTTTTTCTATACAATTGTTTCAGTGTACCGTAGAATTAGCTTGCTAGAGCTGTGCTGACTGCACTTATAATCTTGTGATATAGTTATTATGGAGAGGGTTTCATTAGCAACAGCAGCAGAAGTTGGGGATAGTCTTGATGCTATCTCCACTGATCAGTCAGGCCGGTCAGGGAAAAAGAGGGCTAAAGTTTGGGATTATGTTGACTCGGAAATCGTTGATGGAATTAAGAAGGCTATGTGCAAGTATTGCAAGCTCCAGTTGTTTTCTGTGTCAGGGAAAGGGACAACTCACTTGAATAGGCATATTGGATATTATTGTCATCATATCCCTCAAGAGGACAGGGACAGATTCTTAGCAACTTTGAAGAACAAGTCTGATAGAGATAATTCTGTATTTGATCCTGTTGTATTCAGAGGTTTGATTGCAAAGTACTTCCTTAGTGCTGAGGTTGCATTTCGAAAAGTAGATGATCCTTCTTGGAAAGAGATGATAATTTATTGCTAGCCTTCATTCAATGTGGTGGGTCAACAAACTGTTCGTGCAGACTGTCTGATCTTGTATGAAGAAGAGAAATTACAGTTACATCAAAAGATCACAAAGTTGAAGTCTCATGTCAGTTTAACTGCTGATTTATGGTCGTCAAACCAAATTTTGGGGTATCATGGAGTTACAGCTCATTACATTGATGAAGAGTTTGAGCTCCATAAGAAGATTATTGCATTCAAGCAGATCTCTTTCCCCCATAACTCATTTGCTGTGCAAGATGGCATCACGGCTTGCTTGACGGAGTGGGATTTAGTTGATCGTGTGTTCACAGTGACTCTAGATAATGCAAGCGTGAACAACAGAGCGATTAGAGACTTGCGTGCTGCTCTAGGTGCTCAGATGTTCTTTAAGGGTGAACACATACATGTCAGATGTGCCACTCATGTGCTCAATATAATGGTCCAAGCTGGATTGCAAGTCATAACAAATGCAGTTGGAAGGGTAAGAAACATTATCAAGGTTGTCACATCTACACCTTCTCGTCTGCAAACATTCAACTCAATCATTCAGGCATGAGGTCTCAAAGGCAAGTCGGGGCTGGTTCTAGATGTTCCCCACCGCTAGAATGCTACGTATGACATGTTGAATGAAGCTCTGAAATATAAAGCAGCTCTCAACAGATTCGCAGCAGATCAGTATCAGGATGTTCCTAGTGAGCAAGACTGGCAGAAAGCTGAATCGCTTCACAAATTCCTAGAGCAGTTCAGTGAGGCTACAAAAGCATTTTCTGCGGATAGGCATCCAACGGCCCACCTCTTTCTGAAGATGTTGATGGCAATTCGAGATGTATTGCTTGATGAGACGTGGAATACCAATGAACTGCTCAATTAGTTGGCTGAAGCTATGTATACCAAGTTTCAGAAATACTGGGCTGCGCCTAGTATGGTACTTCTCATAGCTGCTATCCTGGACCCATCAATGAAAGCTGATTTTGTCAGGTTCTTTTACTTGACTGTTGAGAATGCAGAAGCGAAAGCGAAGATGAGAGAGCTTAGACAATACTTGAAGAAATATTATCTAGAGTACGAGAGGGTTGTGAGGAACAACACAGGTCCTGTCTTTGTTTCATATGAAGAGGAAGTTTTAAGTCAGGGCGAATCGAGTTCTTCTAGACTTCGTGGCTAACGGTGTGTAGAGCTTTCATTTGCTCAATTTTCATCACAAAACTCGAGTACTCGCTCAGAAAGATCAGAACTAGATATTTATTTGGATGACCCTAGAGTAGTTGTGTGTCCGACAGAGAACTTTAATGTTCTAGCATGGTGGAAGAAAAACTTGGATGCCTATCCTATGTTGTCTTTTGATGGCCAGAGACTTCTTGTCTATTCCTGTTAGCACAGTGCCCTCAGAATCTGCTTTTAGTGCTGCTGGAAGGATACTTGGTAAAAATAGGACATCTCTCTCTCCAGTAACTCTTGAAGCGTTAGGCTGTGCGAAAGATTGGTTGATTGGATTTAATGATGCAGAAGAAGGTAATTGTCATATTTCAGATACATATTGCAAAGCCGATTTTATTTACAATAGTGGTTTAATATGTTTGTGTTGTTCAATGCATGTCAACCAATGACCGGACATCGTATGTTTGAATCAGATGAAGAAGTAGATGATTGACAGGTTAGTGCCCTAGCTGTTGGTTCACTAGGAATGTTGTTTCACTAGGAATGTTGTGATATTCATTGTTTAAAAAACAACTTAATTAGACCCTTTATTTGCATGATTGATGTTTGCTATATGCAATTGATCTTCCTTGTCCACTTAGTTTTTGTGTTACGAATGCTAGCGTCACTGTTACTAATGTTCCATTTATTATTTCGCCAATTTCTAGAATATTGAACTGTGTTTTCTGCTTGAGATAAATTTCATTCATTGTCTTATACAGGACCTCTGAGATGTCAATATGAAGGGAGACCTGTAACTTGTGTATATATTAGGGCTTAGTTTCTTGTTTCATATTTGTTTGGAGTTAGAACTTAGAAGCAAGGCTTCTCATGGCATCTCCGCAAGAATCCAATTCCCTGTGTTTGAAGTGGAAGCTTGTTGATGACTGCCTGTCAAAAGACTGCAAATCTCGCCGTGTCAAATCTGAGAATGGGCCCTCATTCGATTCATTTGCTAAACGGAACATCTTTGAGCATGGTTGACACTTGACACAACTCAAGCTGTCATTTTTTAGCATGGTTGACACTTGACACAACACCTGTGGTGTTCTTCTTTGTTTTGCGTTCTTTGCTTGCTATATATTAGTTAGTTTCTTCTTGAATTTAAGATTGCAGCTGGTATTTCGGCAGTTGGAAACTGGTAGCTTTATCTTTGAGCAAGGCTGAGATGTAATGATTCAATACCCTTGTACTGAGTGATGAGTCTTAAGTGAAGCAAGGTACCACTTCAGTATATTATATTTTATTTGTGAAATGCAGGCAGGCACTAGCGCTCTGCACTGCACTGCACCAGCCGGCGAGTGTGTATCTGTACAGTGTAACCAGCGATCAGGCCCTAATACTGTCCAAGGATCCAATAACCAGCGAGTGTGTATCTGTACACTGTAAAAGGATCGGGCCCTAATAGTGTACAAGGATCGGGCCTGAGGATCTAGATAGGAGTGGATTGGAGCAGGGTATAATTTAAAACGAACAGGGCTGGATCGAACTATCCTGCATAAAAAAGGGTTTGGATCAGGATCGATCTATTCTAAAGTATCTAGGATTAGGGTGGGGTTAGGAGTGGATCAGGATCCATTCCCAGGCGCTACCACCTTTGCGTCCGGGTTCGATCATGGCCCCCGAAGTCGGAGGTGGTTGTTGTCAAGCGTTCCGGATCAGTGCGCACGAGGTGGACTTTGTCGAGTGCATCGTCTGGGTTTCTGATTCCGATCTTCTCTAGCTGCATATTTCTCGGCCATCCTTGGTATACGTGATCCTTCCAGTCCGAGCTGTTGACGTTTCCGGCCATTTCTCAACGTAACCCATGAGTTGCTCGGTGAGTCCCGTCCCGTTCTCCCAGCCACGTACAATGGCGTCATGGACTGGATTGATCCTTGCGGACCCACAGATCATGACCATCAGGCCCACCAGTGCCAGCTTGAGGTTGCCATTGCCGCCACCTGCCACTACTTTAGAGTGCGTTTGGGAGGGCTCCCCCACACCCGCTCCGCCGCCGAAGCTGGAGTCCTCTAGGCGAAGCCACTTTCTGCCCCTCGTCGGTAGGGGAAAAGAGTTCTGGCTCTGTTTAGTTGGGTCAAAGCGTGAAAGCACACTCACAGAGTCCGCTGCGAAGGTCTTACCCAGGCTTTTGGAGTTGAGTACTCGGTACACCCATGATTTCCTTTCCTGCTTCCAACGTCTAGGATGCTTTTGTATTTGTCGCCCCAGTCCAAAACTGTTGACTCGTATTCTTCTGGGAGCACCTGTTTGTTAATAGGGAATTGCTATACGTCACTCGTGTGTTTCTTTCGTTGGCAGCACACAGATATCTGCTCCGTGCGATAAAGGATCGAGGGCTGAAAGCGGTGGGGTCTGTTCCCACCGAGGTGCCCCTTCGTTCTTTGGCTGACGTGTGAGGTCCACTTCTGTCAAAACTGTCTAAGTTTTTGGGAACACGCGCCCGGAGGGGAGAAGACATCTCTCTCCCTCATTTTTTTTAGACTTTTCCCTGTATGCCTTTATAAAAGATCGTAATTTTCTGTGTGCCCCTGAAAAAATTCAGCGGTCTTCAGCGCCACTACTCTAACTTTTTCGTGTCATCCATGCCACTTCCGTCAGTTTGGGCTCTAACGCCGTTAAACTGCAGGTGTGAAAAGACGAAAATGCCCTTAAGTTCAAATATGTTATTAATTTTTTTGAGCATCTTAACGACTTCAAATGAAAAAACTCAAAACTAGAAAGTTGTAGATCTCGTCGAGATCTATAATTTTCATATAAATTTTTTTTTCATTTAATTTCGCAAAAAAAATAATATGATTTTTCTAAGATATATTAATCATATCAAATCATATTTTTTTTGCGAAATTAAATAAAAAAAAATTTATATGAAAATTATAGATCTCGACGAGATCTACAACTTTCTAGTTTTGAGTTTTTTCATTTGAAGTCGTTAAGATGCTCAAAAAAAATTAATAACATATTTGAACTTAAGGGCATTTTCGTCTTTTCACACCTGCAGTTTAACGGCGTTAGAGCCCAAACTGACGGAAGTGGCATGGATGACACGAAAAAGTTGAAGTAGTGGCGCTGAAGACCGCTGAATTTTCTCAAGGGCACACGGGGAATTACGATCTTTTATAAGGGCACAGGGAAAAGTCTCCATTTTTTTCGGACGCTTCTCCTCATCATTTCGCTCCCCGCCGTCGGCGACGGTCTTCCACCCGGCACGCGCGAGGCGATTCGGCGGCGGCAGCGGCTTGAGATCCTCTCCCCGTCGTCGGTGACCGTCTCTCTCCTGGCGCGCGCCCGAGGGATTCATCGGCGGCTGTGGGTTGAGTTCCGGGGAACTCGTTCTTCTTCGTCTCTGACTCGTGTCCTAGGTTTGTAGTGCATCTTGTCTCTGTGTTGTGTTTTGAGGGATTTTGCATCGTATTTGTGGTTTTTTGGGTTGCGCTAGTTCGCCACCACGAGCAGGCAGTGGGTGGGGTGGAGAGATGGAGGTTGTCGGAGGTTTTCGCCTGCGATTTTCTCGTCGTCGCGGCAATTTGTTGGCTCGTCGTGCATCGCTCTGATTTCTAGAGGTTCGTTTGTTTCATGGATCTGGAGATTCGGGTAGGGATTTGGGGATTTGGAGGACAGGATCCATCCTCGCGTCGACCCTGCCGCCTTCGTCACCGCTGCAGCTGCAGCTGCACCACGAGCTCCGGTCGCTGCTGGCCACCGGGAGGAGCCCCGGTGCCTCCGCGCCGCCTCGCTCCTGGCCAGGCTCGCCATCGGGAGGGACAACCAGGACAACATCAGCATCATCGTCGTTGACCTGAAGCACAGGGAGTGAGTGAGTGGTCGGCTGTAGGCTGCTCTGTTCGTTGCCATGCCGTCCTGCAGTCCCAGTCGTCGGCTTAATCGATCTACTAGGAGTGAACTGATATTGTGATGAGGAGGTGATCGTCGATCTGGACCTGACATTTCCTTGTTCTTTCGATTCTAAGACAAGAAGATTCTAGTTGTTTTTCTTCTTCTTCTTTTGGTTAGAATGGATGGAAGATTGCCGTCCTTATTAAGTTAAATTAAAGGGGCAAAAAAAAAAAGAGAAAAAAGAAGTAAGGAAAAGAGAGCAATTGTACAGAGTAAGTATGATATGATGCAACATTTATGTGCATTATCCTTAATAGTAACTTGTTTCCATTTTTCTCAAGGAGGCGAGGCTAAGCTAGCTGCTGCAGTCTCGATCTAGGTAGTTCTGCAGTCCGCAGCCTGATTTTTTCAGAATCGAATGCAGTGCATGTCTGGCTTCATTGATTTGGCTGCTGTCTCTGCATGGAAATACGTTATGAACTCTATTGTCTGCTGGGGCTGTGTGATGCATTTTTGTTACAGGAACTTTGAGAGAGCAGTAGCACTGCCTGTAGGCAGAGTGCTCACTCGCTCTCAATGCAGCAGGAAATGAAGATCATTGCAATCGTTCAGAAATACATTGAACGGTCTTCAGGTCTCAATGCAGAGGAAGTACATTGCAAATCATTCAGAAGTCTCTTCTGTTTACCTATGGCATCTAAAAGGTTCTATACTATGCTTAACTTTTACGTGGTCATTGTCTATTGTCTGCTGGGTATTTGGGTAGGGATTTGGGGATTTGGGTAGGGATTTGGGGATTTCTGTGAATTTCCCGTATAAATAACTTGATCATCCTTAACAACTATTGTTCAAGGTTCACTGCTGTATCAATTCTATTTAAACACCACAGTCGAATCTGCAATGGTTTAGGAGATATAGAAGTTCAAAGTTTGGTAAATTTGGTACATAACTAGGATGCCGGTTAATTATATAGTTTTGTTTCCTGAAAGACTTCTTGCTCTGATGTCAACGGATTGAAACTTATTCTGTGATAGTTATAAGTTACTTCCAAATTTAGCATTGATGGCACAATCTTATAACTGGAAGTAACCTATTTTGTACTTTGATGGCCAACACACGCCTCTTATTTGTCCTTGTCCTTTCACACAAAAAAAATATTTCTTGGTCGATGTGTTGCCACTCAAGTTTGATTCATAGAAATGGATTCATAGAATATGTTCCTGATTTCATCTGGTTTGTTGTGCTGGCCTGCAGAGGAATAGGAGAGGCCACCTAGCGCGTAGTTAGACGAGCAAATTGGAGCAGAAGATGGCATTAGTCAAGCTGAGGGTCGCCTTGCTTGATAGTACTAGCTCCAGCAGCGACTGTGACATGGATAGTGCTTGCGTGCCCACGGTGAGACCCTGTGTGAAATGATTAACACTGGTTTTGGATTAGCACTGTCCCTAATTGCATACATATATAATAGAAATTGCATTCTCAAAAAGTAATAGTTACACTAATTGAAACGTGCAATTTTCTTTTGTACTGTCTGAAATTATTGACATGGTATAAAAAGTAGAACAATTGATTATGCAACTGGCAGAAGGACTTTCAGTCCCCACACACATATCTGTTGTCGCAACTGATTGTAGGCCTTAGTTTTTGTGTCGCAACTGATTTGTAGCTTGTCATTGTCCCTACTAATTTTCTATACTTAGAGAATCCTTGTTTGCAGCTAGAGCTAGTTTGTTATTGTGTATATTTGTCAAGTCTGCTGGCACCGGATTTTCTAATTATAACTCAAGTCTTACCTTCTACTTATGTAGATTATGTGAGGTTGCATAACTATTGGACCAGATTTTGTCTAGAAACCTCCTGTATGCAGGTTATCAGTTTGACCAAACCCACATATTTGTGATTTGTAATGTTCAGAGCTAGACAAACTTCATTAAGATGCACCTAAGATGATTATAATTAGTAAATTTGTCATGCTATGTGCTTATCTGTGTCAAGCTGCCAAAGCACCTATTATAAGGAGCAGTTGGGGTGTTGCACCCATTCCTTCGGATCTGTTCAATTTAAAGTCAGAAGGGAAAAAGTCCATTGTTTATTGTCATTTGTGCCAGCCCATACCAATTTTTTTTGTCATTGTCCTTTCGTAGAAAAAAAATGTTAATTGTGATTTGTGCTAACGCACCTTTCTGTGATTGTGCTTCCATAGGAAATTTTTTTTATTTGTCCTTCCATAGAAAAAATTGTTTTTTGTGATTTGTAATTGTGCTTGAATAGATTAAAATTGACCAATTTTTTTGTCCTTGTCCTTTCGTAGAAAAAAAATTGTCAATTGTGATTTATGCTAACACACCTTTCTGTGATTGTGCTTCCATAGGAAAAAAAATTTATCTATCCTTCCATAGAAAAAATTATTTTTTATGATTTGTGATTGTGCTTGAATAGATTAAAATTGTGTCTTGTCCTTCTATAGAATAAAATTGTTTCTTGTGATCTGTTTTTCTGTCCTATCAGTGAATGGAGCAGGTTTGATATGTGAGTTTAGTGTGCTTATTAAGGGTCTATTTGGTGGTTGTCATATTGGTGTTCAGGTAGTCATGAATTCCCCATTAATTGATGTGTGTGGCTATGTTCTAATTGTTTATCCATTTTCATATGTGTGTGGTTATGAATTTTCAGTTGCAATTTGTTCTCATCCAAGAATTCTTACGTATGCTTCATCGTTAACTATACTTGTGCACTGACGAGTTCCAGTTTCCGCTGTTGAAATTAGATTGTATATACTTGTTATGGGGTTATTGAGTCCTTGATGAAAGTGCACATCTCCCTGATTGCCTCATACAGTTTGATTTTTGTTAGTTCAGCACCCCAACATGTTAATGCTGGTGTTGAATGTTTGTTTTCTGTTTTTATGTTTGTTTGTCAATTTTTGCAATGTAATTGTGTAATGGTGAACTGGTTCTGTAACTTTTTAGTGCATTTGTGCTAAAGCATACTGACATTTCTTCTGGTTCCTGTTTGAATAAGTTGAGTTCTTTGATTTTGTGGTCCTTCTCGATCAGTGAATCAAGTCTTGAATCTTGCCTAGAAGCAGTTACAATCCTAACTTGTTTGTGGTTGAATATGGGGGGATGCTGGTATGCATGTGATAGAAATCTGGCATTAGATACATTGTTTTTTTAGATCCCTGGATTTGATAATTCTTTTTTGTTCATTCTATTTTTGTCCGCTTTCTGTTATTTTTATGGTAGGCAAACTGTTATTAGAACAAGTGGTTCTATTTTAATTTGTACAATTTGAGTTCTGTATTGTTTGTTAGACAACCATCTCATTACATGGGCTCACAGAATGATTTTATTCAGTGTAAACATCAGTTTTTTTAATCTGCCCATTTATTTTGGATGTGTATTGTTTATTGAACCAGTCTAATCACAGAAATGAAACTCTCTTTGATGCATTTATTATGTAAATTGAGAGGAGAGATGGATCAAGCTTTCTTAATGTTTCTTTACATGTGGAACCTGTATTTGTGGGAATCATTGCTCTTGCAATAGTATTTCAATCCATAAAATAAGGACATCTAACTGGCCTCAGATAATTAAATTTACGTCTATCCTTCTTTGTTTCAGGGGTTACAAACGATTGTTTCGGCGAACTGCCCTTGAAGCATCAGACTTTCTCAAAGACGATTGTCTGAAGATAAATTGCACTGTGGGAGTTGTTGTGTCAACTATTGATTACTCCATACCACACTCTATCCATGTTCCAGACTCAGACATCGGCTATGATTTTGGTTCACTGTTGGACAGTCAGGAGGGTGTTGATGTCATTCTTAATGTGGGAGGAGAGAGGTTTCATGCCCATAAGTTGGTGTTGGCTGCACGGTCTCCTGTATTCAATTCTCTATTTTTTGACGATGAATCTGATGGAGAGAAGAGTGAGGTTACTGAGATTGATGAACTAAAGAGTTCTCTATTGATGATATGGAGCCAAAGGTTTTCAAGGTCTGTTGCTGTTCTTGTATTGTGTTTGTGTTTATCCTTCTAGTAAAACAGTGACTAGCAAGTATTTGGTGAATATTTCTTGCAGGCAATGCTTCATTTCATCTATAGAGATACCCTTGTTGATGATAATGAATTGGGTGCGTCAAGCTCTGATGGTTCTGTCTTCGATACTCTGGCAGCTAAGCTGTTGGCTGCAGCCGACAAGTATCAGTTAGTGTCGATGTTTTACCACCGATAGCCTGCCACGGGGGTACCCGGGACAGTTGTTCGGGCTTCGGCGAATAGTGGAACTTGGCGGTTACGCAAAGAGACTCACGATTTATACTGGTTCGGGCCCTCGACTTGGTCAAGTAATAACTTTACGTCCAGTTCGGCGTTAGCCTGTTTGCGTCGTGTTTTTTTGAGTATTGGGTATGTTCAGTTGTTTACAAGGGGTATCCTCACCAGCCCTTTATAGTCCAGGTGCTGGGAGGAGTTGTTTCTTTTCTACTCGGATACAAGGTCAGAGTCCTAAGCTATGCTTCGGGCGCCTTTCCTTGTATAGTCCGAGTTGGAGTTTTTGGTCTTGCACGTTGCTTTGCTCCGTGTTCTTCTTTGCGGTCGGGCTACAGTACGGTCTATGGGGGGCCCGTAGGGTTCCCCATCGACAGTTAGCAAGGATAAGATTGCTATGTGAGTCTTACCTGTGCAAGGGCATATCAGTGGCCTCAGCTGCGAGTACGCTGGCATTGGCTGATAGGCACCGAGCCATGGAGCTTAAAGCTGTTTGCCTAAATTTTCTACAGAAAATCTTTCAGGTACTGAAACTTATGATACCTGATATTGCTTATGATTATATCATCCAAGCGGCCCCATTATTTGCTCCGAGAACTCTTGTTAGTTGAAAATAATTCAAAGTGGACTGCCATCAAAAGGAAAAAAACACAATAAAAAATAGTGAAAGAACTTTATAACTTATAAGTTTGTAATGTATGAGTGTATGGCTGTGCACTGTGTGTTCTTCTTTTGGTCATTATTCTGTCACAGAAAATTCTCTTGAACTTGGTCAGTTAAACTTTTTGGCTTTACTTCTCGTGGAAATATGCATTTGAGACTATTCCAGATGCTTTGATGTTTATTTTAAATACAATTTGCTTGAGCCACCTACATTGTTACCGTTTGCTAGGCATTTATCTAATCAGTGCTCTATGTCACCTGAGTGCCATATTAGTTCAATAGGTTTTTAAGACCTAGACTCTGTTGTTTGTTGACTGAAAGATTTTAAGCTATCAGCAATTCGGTAGGTAGTGCAGATGCAGTTATGTGTTTGCGTCTTCTGATAGCAGTTCATGGGTTTTCTACTTATTACTCTGCACATAGTACATTAGCAACCTCAATTGTGAATAGAAGGTAGTGTCCAATGTTCACAAGTTGTCTAGTTGAACCTAGTCGCCGTGGGACTGACCAAGTGACTAATCGCAATTAGTCGTCGACCAGGCCTATTAGTTGAGCCTAGTCGACCCTGGTCGTCCATGTAGTCTTCCTATATATCAGGACATATATATATATACCTGTATATACTATATAATATATTGTATACACAATAAAGCAAGCATCAAGAGTACATTAATGTTTAGCTGGTGACTTACTTGTGGGACTTGTTTTGTTCTCTTTTCTGCACTGTCCAGAAGTCCATATTCATGTCCCAAACTCTATTTCTTTGCTGGCTTATTGTCTTTTCTGTAATACTTGTTAATACCAAATTTCTAGGAAACTTTGATATCTATTATGTCCTAAAGTTTTGTGATTTTAGCCCATCAAATTTGGGAGTTATGCTTTTCTGAAGTTCACTATCATGAATTAGTTGTGATGTGCAATTCTGAACTTTTATGTTTTCCAACCTTGATCAGTACTGAATCAGTTCTTGTTGGTAACAACAAAATTGTAGGTAATTTCATAAGCTTTTCAAGTTGTCAAAGAACAATATTTTTGGTTGGCTGGAACTCTAGTAATGATTTTTTTAGGTAACTATGTTCTGTTGTCCAGAATTTTCAGAAAAGTATGTTAGCACGTTATGGCTGTAGTACTGTTTTCCAACTTAGAGCTGTGTATGTTTTTTAGCTTAATAAACAAACTTTTTGTTGTCTTTCGTTCAGCTTAAAGCTGGGAATGGAGAAGACATTTTTACGCACAATAGCAGATGGAACTTCAACAATAAGGTCAGCATGTATAGTGTATTCTTGTTTTTGTGTATTTTGTATTTTCATGATGTCACATGTAATATTTGGAATCTTGTTCTTCAGAGGCTCATTACAGCTAGCAGTGTCGAGAAATGGGCAGTGGTCAACTTTTATGCACGATGCAATGTCAGGGATCTTGTCCAAGATCTCATCCATTGTGGAGGCACGATGCATTCTTGCCCATGACCAAAGCTCGAGAGGCCATTTAGTAATCCATGTAAGGTCGGCGCATTCCGTACTAATTTTCTACTAGTACACAGGGAATCCTCACGACTTATTAATTTGTACTAATTAAACTATGGTCTTTTCATTAGTGATGTGATCATTCTTAGGGCCTGCATTGTTAAGTTGGTTGGATTAGTGGTGTAGATGTCGTCCAAGCTATTTAGTTACGTAGTGATTATTGAGGTGGATTATGTATTTATATACATATACAGTGTAATTGCAATAACGATATGTAGTATTTGCACTATTTAAAATGTGCAATTTTTATATTCTTGTTTTGTAATATTTGAAGATGATATTCATTGTGCGTTTTTCCACCGAGTACATCTCCCTATGTGTGAGTAAATAATTTTTAGCGTAGTTTCATCTGCATTATAGTTAATTTGCATATAAGATTGTGTAAAATCTAGCAGCATATGAAATAGTTGGGTGCTTTGAATAGTTTTGATGGACCCGTTATGACTGGGTGTGTTTAGAAACGACTGTGACACTGTTGGATGCAAATCTAAAGGCTGAGAGATGTCGCCTGAAATGAAAGAACAACTTCTACAGAATACAACTTCTACAGAGAACAAGTACAACTACAATTAGATTCGTGTGCTGCTTCTTTGAAAAACACACGGTTTCCCCCTGCATGTTTTGTGTGCTACTCAGAAAAAACACATGATTTTCCTTTTGTCTAGTGAGACTCCTGTGTTGGCTGCCCAGATTCGTGTGCTACCTTGTTATAAAACACACAAATTTTTGTGGGGGTTGGAATCCATGTATTTTGTTGGCACAAAACACACTTGATTGACTTCGAAACACACGAGTGTTGAATAGACAAGTCCTTGTTAATATTGTACCAATCTCCGTTCTGGTTAATAAAGCCTATTATGTCCAAGGTGTCAACACGCATGACTAGTGTTGACCGCGCTGCCACACCTGACCTCGCATGCAGTTTGATGTGAAGAAGCCATCTGGGTTGTTCGATGTCAAGCGCCCACCTGATTCTTGAGTCCCTTACAGCACTGCGGAGCACTGGGTGATTATGTATGGAGGAGCGCAGTGGATCTGGGTGGTCCTCCAAGACATCCTTGCGGCGTGGGTGGTTGGCGACAAGCCTTCGCAGCTCCGTGATGAATGTACCGAACCCTTCTCCACTATCCCCAACGATGTACGATATGTCAGGCCGCCGCCGCGATGGATTGATTTCGATCTGCAGTATATATATATAGTGATGAACCAATAGACGGCATAAAATAAACATCATTACGCAAAGCAAAACAGAAGGAAAAGAGATAATAAATGTCCTCATCGTTTGCTGTAGCAATTAACAAGTGCTTGGGTCTTCATTGTTTACGTACCTTCTCTAGTTGCCTTATTATTATTTTTGAAGAAACATAATCCGGGTACCAGGTGACGTTTACTTCAACTACATTGCCGTCAACTTCGTGACATCGACTTGCCATTCCATTGGCGAAGTCAAGAATAGTATTGAAATGCTGTGGCTTGGCCTCTCGGTTGTTGGAATAAGTTTCAATCTGCAGGTCCACCTCTATGTGAAGCACCCAATCACATGGCACCGCAAAGACAGACCGTGACAGCTGAAACACCAGCATGTCAGTAGGAGATAGACGCTGACCCATCCCCTGTGTACGTCTAAAGAGGATGATCCGGTGTTTGAAGTCACCGATGCGTGCGATGATATTACCGTGAACGCTACAAGAGCTGTTACCATCTATGCGCCACATCTTCACCTGCATTGTGGCCTCCAGGGCATTGTACATCACCGCATAGGTGACCTCAACATTGCGGCCAGGGCCTGAAGAGCTTATGGTGCGAGTCACAGGTGGTTTGTCAACTTCGTCAGCATACTCTGGGTCATAGCAATCCCATTCCCATTTGATGGAACCATTGGCATCGCCTTTGCTGCTACCTGTAACTTCGGCTGGAATGTCAATTTTGATGGCAAAGCACCCGTATGCCGAGATGCTTGTGCAGGGTCCAGTCAGCACCAAATCAACCATTATTCCCTACAACCATGCAAATCGCTTGATTAATAATCTAGTATTGCTTTCTCGCGAAAATGATTCATATGGATTATTGATACCAAGAATTAATGGACATGATCTAATATATTTACCTTTTCTTCTTGTTCCTCCTTTCTATAGATGGTTTGGCCTCGTTTCCCGTCGAAGACTATTATGGTCGTGCCATCGACCTCAAGGTCGGCACGCATGGCCAACAGCTCCACCCGGGGCCGACCACGGCCCTGGGCGTCGTCAGCCTCCCAGGGTTGGCTAGAGCCGGAGCCACCGGTGTCCTTAGAGCCACTAGAGCTGCTTAAATCACTGGACTCGTCAGGTTGGCTAGTAGGGTTGCCGCTGCTGTAGGCATCGCTAGCCACCTCTGATTTTCTAGTAGGGTTGCAAGTGCCGCCAACATTGCCCTGATGAGGTGGATGATACAAACGGTAGTTGAGCACGAGGTAAATGTCACGGATTGTCATATCCTTTACTCTTCCACGTCAACAGCTCGCCTGGAGTCCTCCCATAATTGAACACGTCCATCTCATTGTTGTAGACATACATGTTTTTGCTCCAATGACGTGCAATGAAGTTGTTGACAGGATTCATCCTTGCACACTCACAGAACATGACCGTCAGCCCTGCTAGTGCCATCCTAGGGTTCAATCTGTGCACCCAAGCTGGGAAGTGTGACAACACGTGCACGGCATCCATCGCGACGTCATGGCGCATCCTTGCTTGCAACAGTATTCTCGCGGCATCATATCCAGTGTCGGCGTCCAGTAAGGATCTATAACTGATGCCCCAGCTTAGACGCTGAGGACTGTATTCATCAACTGGGAGTATATCGGTTCTCGCTGAGCTCGAATGCATCTCCTTGCCGGTTCATGAAGCCACAGACGTACAAGTTCTCATCCCGCATGAGTAGGGTTGT